>NC_053026.1:279824200-280040159 GCF_003073215.2 Triticum urartu
TATTCTCAAAATTTGAGAAAACTCAAATATGAAAATAACGAAATCCCCAACTCTCTACGTGGGTCCTTGAGTTGCGTAGAATTTCTAGGATCAAAACCAAAAGCAAAAAATAAAATATGATATGCAATGATGATCTAATGTATAACATTCCAAATTGAAAATTTGGGATGTTACAGATTTCCACCTCGGTCATATTTGTCGTAGTGCTTAGGCGAAGCCCTGCGTCGGTAACTTCATCATCACCGTCAACACCCCGTCGTGCTGACTAAACTCTCCCTCGGCCTCAGCTGGATCCAGAGTTCGAGGGACGTCACCGAGCTGAATGTGTGCAGATCGCGGAGGTGTTGTGCGTTCGGTACTTGATCGGTTGGATTGCGAAGACGTTCGACTACATCAACCGCGTTACTCAACGCTTCCGCTTTCGGTCTACGAGGATACGTAGACACACTCTCCCCTCTCGTTGCTATGCATATCCTAGATATATCTTGCGTGATCGTTGGATTTTTTTTTGAAATACCGCGTTCCCCAACAGTGGCATCAGAGCCAGGACTAAGGGTAGATGTTATATGCACGAGTAGAACACAAAGGAGTTGTGGGCATGGGTATATACATATTGCTTGCCGTCACTAGTTGTTTCTTGATTCGGTGGTATTGTTGGATGAAGCGGCCCGGACCGACATTACATGATCGCGTTCATGAGACTGGTTGTACCAACGTGCTTTGCACACATGTGGCTGGCGGGTGTCAATTTCTCCAACTTTAGTTGAATTGGATTCAATGAACAGGGTTCTTTCTGAAGATCAAAAAGCAATCACTATACCGCATTGTGGTTTTTGATGCGTAGGTAAGAACGGTTCTTGCTAAGCCCATAGCAGCCACGTAAAACTTGCAACACCAAAGTAGAGGACGTCTAACTTGTTTTTGCGGGGCATGTTGTGATGTGATATGGTCAAGACGTGATTATATAAATTGTTGTATGAGATGATCATGTTTTGTAACAAAGTTATCGGCAACTAGCAGGAGCCATATGGTTGTCGCTTTATTGTATGAAATGCAATCGCCATGTAATTGCTTTACCTTATCACTAAGCGGTAGCGGTATTCGTAGAAGCAATAGTCAGCGAGACGACAACGATGCTACGATGCAGATCAAGGTGTCAAGCCCGTGACGATGGTGATCATGATTGTGCTTTGGAGATGGAGATCAAAGGCACAAGGTGATGATGGCCATATCATATCAGTTATATTGATTGCATGTGATGCTTATCCTTTATGCATCTTATTTTGCTTAGTGCGGCGGTAGCATTATAAGATGATCTCTCACTAAATTTAAAGGTATAAGGGTTCTCCCTGAGTATGCACTGTTGCTACAGTTCGTCGTGCCGAGACACCACGTGATGATCGGGTGTGATCAGCTCTACGTTCACATACAATGGGTGTAAGCTAGTTTTGCACAAGCATAATACTCGGGTTAAACTTGACGAGCCTAGCATATGCTGATATGGCCTCAGAACACTGAGACCGAAAGGTCAAGCGTGAATCATATAGTAGATATGATCAACATAGTTATGTTCACCATTGAAAACTACTCCATCTCACGTGATGATCGGACATGGTTTAGTTGATAAGGATCACGTGATCACTTAGATGATTAGAGGGATGCCTATCTAAGTGGGAGTTCTTAAGTATTATGATTAATTGAACTTAAATTTATCATGAACTTAGTCCTGATAGTATTTGCATATCTATGTTGTAGATCAATTGCTCGCGTATAGCTTCCCCGTTTTATTTATGATATGCTCCTAGAGAAAACTATGTTGAAAGATGTTAGTAGCAATGATGCGGACTAGCTCCATGATCTGAGGATTATCCTCATTGCTGCACAGAAGAATTATGTCCTTGATGCACTGCTAGGTGACGGACCTTTTGTAGGAGCAGATGCAGACATTATGAACGTTTGACAAGCTCGACATGATGACTACTTGATAGTTTAGTGCACCATACTTTATGGCTTAGAACCGGGACTTCAAAAACGTTTTGAACGCCACGGAGCATATGAGATGTTCCCAGAGCTGAAATTGGTATTTCAGACTCATTCCCGTGTTAAGAGGTATGGGACCTCTGGCAAGTACTTTGCCTACAAGATGGAGGAGAATAACTCAGCTAGTGAGCATGTGCTCAGAATGTCTGAGTACTAAAATCACTTGAATCAAGTGGGAGTTAATCTTCCAGATAAGATAGTGATTGACAAAGTTCTCTAGTCACTATCACCAAGTTACTAGAACTTCATGATGAACTATAATATGCAAGGGATAACGAAAACGATTCCCAAGCTCTTCGCGATGCTAAAATTGGCGAAGGTAGAAATCAAGAAAAAGCATCAAGTGTTGATGGTTGACAAGACCACTAGTTTCAAGTAAAAGGGCAAGGAAAAGAAAGGGAACTTCAAGAAGAATGGCAAGCAAGTTGCCACTCTCGTGAAGAAGCCCAAAGCTAGACCTAAGCCTGAAACTGAGTGCTTCTACTGCAAAGGGAATGGTCACTGGAAGCGGAACTATCCCAAATACTTGGTGGATAAGAAGGATGGCAAAGTGAAAAAAAGTATATTTGATATACATGTTATTGATGTGTACTTTACTAGTGTTCATAGTATACCCAAGGTATTTGATACCGGTTCAGTTGCTAAGATTAGTAACTCGAAACAGGAGTTACAAAATGAACAAAGACTAGTTGAGGGCAAGGTGATGATGTGTGTTGGAAGTGATTCCAAGGTTGATAAGATCACCATCGCACACTCCCTTTTACCTTCGGGATTAGTGTTGAACCTAAAATAAATGTTATTTGGTGTTTGCGTTGAGCATGAATATGATTGGATCATGTTTACCGCAATACGATTATTCATTTAAGTCAAAGAATACTTGTTGTTTTGTTGACATGAATAAAACCTTCTATGGTCATACACTTAATATAAATGGTTTATTGAATCTCGATCGTAGTGATACACATATTAATAATATTGATGCCAAAATATGCAAAGTTGATAATGATAGTGCAACATACTTGTGGTACTGCCGTTTAGGTCATATTGGTGTAAAGCGCATGAAGAAACTCCATGCGGATGGACTATTGGAATCACTTGATTATGAATCATTTGATGCTTGCGAACCATGCCTCATGGGCAAGATGACTAAGACTCAGTTCTCCGGAACAATGGAGCGAGCCACTGACTTGTTGGAAATAATACATATCGATGTATGCGGTCCGATGAGTGTTGAGGCTCGCGGCGGGTATCGTTATTTTCTGACCTTCACAGATGATTTGAGCAGATATGAGTATATCTACTTAATGAAACACAAGTCTGAAACATTTGAGAAGTTCAAAGGATTTCAGAGTGAAGTGGAGAATCATCGTAACAAGAAAATAAAGTTTCTACGATCTGATCGCGGAGACGAAATATTTGAGTTATGAGTTTGGCCTTCATTTGAAACAATGTCGAATAGTTTCGCAACTCATGCCAACTGGAACACCACAGCGTAATGGTGTGTCCGAACGTCATAACCGTACTTTATTAGACATGGTGCGATCTATGATGTCTCTTACCGATTTACCACTATCGTTTTGGGGCTATGCATTAGAGACAGTGATACATCCATTTTGCATCATGCTTTTATATCAATATTTATTGCATCATGGGCTATTATTACACATTATGTCAAAATACTTATGCCTATTCTTTCTTATTTTACAAGGTTTACATGAAGAGGGAGAATGCCAGCAGCTGGGATTCTGGGCTGGAAAAGGAGCAAATATTAGAGACCTATTCTGCACACAGCTCCAAAAGTCCTGAAACTTCACGGAAGTTATTTCTAGAATATATAAAAAATATTGGGCGAAAGAAGTTCAAGAGGGGCCCCACACCCTGGCCACGAGGGTGGGTGGGCGCGCCCTACCCTCCCGGGCGTATCCCCTGCCTCATGGGCTCCCTGGTGGCCCTCCAATGCCCATCTTCTGCTATATGAGGTCTTTCGTCCGAGAAAAAATAATAAGCAAGCTTTTGGGAAGAAACTCCGCCGCCATGAGGCGGAACCTTGGCGGAACCAATCTATCAAGTAGCCACGAGGCGGAACTCTTGACATGGGCATGAGTCTGAAATACCAATTTCAGTTCTTGGAACATCTCATATGCTCCATGGCGTTCAAAACATTTTTGAAGTCCCGGTTCTAAGCCGTAAAGTATGGTGCACCAAACTATCAAGTAGTCATCATACCGAGCTTTTCAAATGTTCATAACGTCTACATTTGCTCCTGCAATAGTTCTGTCACCTAGCGGTGCATCAACGACATAGTTCTTCTGTGCAGCAATGAGGATAATCCTCACATCACGGACCTAGTCTGCATCATTGCTACTATCAACTTTCAACTTTGTTTTCTCTAGGAACATATCATAAATAAATCAAGGAAGCTATACGCGAGCAATTGATCTACAACATAGATATGCAAATACTATCAGGACTAAGTTCATGATAAATTTAAGTTCAATTAATCATATTACTTAAGAACTCCCACTTAGATAGACGTCCCCTAGTCATCTAAATGATCACGTGGTCCATATCAACTAAACCATGTCCGATCATCACGTGAGATGGAGTAGTTTTCAATGGTGAACATCACTATGTTGATCATATCTACTATATGATTCACATTCGACCTTTCGGTCTCAGTGTTCCGAGGCCATATCTGCATATGCTAGGCTCGTCAAGTTTAGCCCGAGTATTCCGCGTGTGCAAAACTGGCTTGCACCCGTTGTATGTGAACATAGAGCTTATCACACCCGATCATCACGTGGTGTCTCGTCACGACGAACTGTCACAATGGTGCATACTCAGGGAGAACACTTATACCTTGAAATTTAGTGAGGGATCATCTTATAATGCTACCGCCGTGCTACCTCTTGAGCACTGTGTTGGTTTTCCCTTGAAGAGGAAAGGGTGATGTAGTAAAGCAGCGTAAGTATTTCCCTCAGTCAAGTAGAACTTAGCAATAGAGAGCTTAAATTAATTTTGCAAAAGAATGTTAATAGATCTAGAAAGAATTGGTCCAAGAAACTTGATGATGCATTATGGGCTTATAGAACTGCATATAAAAACCCTATGGGTATGTCTCCGTATAAAATGGTTTATGGTAAAGCATGTCACTTACCTCTCGAATTAGAACATAAGGCATGTTGGGCTATTAAAGAGCTCAACTACAACTTCAAACTTGCCGGTGAGAAGAGGCTTTTTGATATTAGCTCACTTGATGAATGGAGAACCCAGGCCTATGAGAATGCCAAGCTGTTTAAAGAAAAAGTTAAAAGATGGCATGATAAAAGGATACAAAAACGTGAGTTCGATGTAGGTGATTATGTATTGTTATACAACTCTCGTTTAAGATTTTTTGCAGGCAAACTTCTCTCTAAATGGGAAGGTCCTTACATTATCGAGGAGGTCTATCGTTCCGGTGCCATAAAAATCAACAACTTCGAAGGCACAAATCCGAAGGTGGTGAACGGTCAAAGAATCAAACATTATATCTCAGATAATCCTATACATGTTGAAACTAATATTATTGAAACCGTAACTCTGGAGGAATACATAAGGGACACTTTCCAGAACGTTTTAGACTCCAAAAAGTAATAGGTACGTGGTACGGTAAGTAAAACGACTCCAAAATAATTCTAATGGCAATATTTCTCCGTTTTGGAATATATAAAAGAATAGGAAAATAAGAAGCATACCAGAAAGGACACGAGGCTTCCACGAGGGTGGAGGGCACGCCCTACCCCCCTGGGCGCGCCCCCTGCCTCGTGGGCACCCTGTGTGCTCTCCGGACTCCATTTTCTTGCACGATACTTCTTTTAGTCAGCAAAAATTCACTATATAATCTCCCGAAGGTTTTGACCACCGTATCACCCAAATATCTCTTGTCTTTGTTTCGAGCTGTTTTTCTGACAGATCTAGGTCGCCATGTCGTCTTCAAGTGCCCCCAAGGACAAGTTCTTCGAGAAGGTCATCAACCCCTACCTCGCGGAGGTGCTGCAACACCCTCAAACCATTGAGATGCATGAGGGGTTGTTGCACATCCGCGATGTTGAGGGACCAAGGAGGACCGGAAGCACGGAGACAAGGCTCGAGGCATTGGAGCAACAAGTTTTCAAGTGTCAGGAGATGGTGGAGCATGGACTCGACTCCAATCACATAATGATCACGGAGTTCACCAACAACCACAAGCTGGACGTCAAGGACATTGGGGAGGCCATCTTCAAGCTTCATGAGAAAATCGAGCACCTCCAAGACCAGATCTATGACCTGCAAAATCAAAACTGTGAGTATGAATATAGATTCAAGAGGATGAGTTTGGTTGCAGATTTGAGGATTCTGGAGACTCCATCATCCTTCTATGATGGTGAGCCTATGCCTTGGAAGAGGGACGACAAGCCTACATCAACAAAAACTCCATATCCTTCACCGGCAAAAGAGATATAATCACATGGGTATGGGCACTCCCCTTGGCAACTGCCAAGCTTGGGGGAGTGCCTCAGTATCGTATCGTATCACAATCACTTTTATCTTTACCGTTTTTCTTAGTCCGATCCTTTTGATAATATCTTGATCTAGTGGAATAAAGTTTTAGTATGATCTAGTTGTGAGTTTTGCTTTATGATCTTCTTATGTAATCGAGTCCGTGAGCTATATATAATAAAGATTAGTGTTGAGTCAAGGGCTTGATTATTTTGCTATGATCTTGAGGGAATAAAATAAAAGAGAAGAAATAAAAAGAAACCAAGAGATCATATGGATCATATGGAGAGTAATGAGCTCACATATAAAGAGTATGATGAATAAAAGTTGTTGAGAGTTGACAAACATAGTTTTGGTCATCGTTGCAATTAATAGGAAGTAATAAAGAAAGAGAGGTTCACATATAAATATACTATCTTGGACATCTTTTATGATTGTGAGCACTCATTAAAATATGACATGCTAAAGAGTTGATGTTGGACAAGGAAGACAACGTAATGGGTTATGTTTTCTTACATCTGAGATAAATTATATTGTCATGGATCATCCAACATGTTGAGCTTGCCATTCCCTCTCATGCTAGCCAAATTCTCTGCACCAAGTAGAGATACTACTTGTGCTTCCAAACATCCCTAAACCCATTTTTGCCATGAGAGTCCACCATATCTACCTATGGATTGAGTAAGATCCTTCAAGTAAGTTATTGCTACCTCTTGAGCATTGCGTTGGATTTCCCCGAAGAGGAAGGGATGATGCAGCAAAGTAGCGTAAGTATTTCCCTCAGTTTTTGAGAACCAAGGTATCAATCCAGTAGGAGGCTACGCTCGAGTCCCTCGTACCTACATAAAAACAATAGCTCAACACAACCAACATGCTTAGGGGTTGTCAATCCCTTCACGGTCACTTACGAAAGTGAGATCTGATAGAGATGATAAATAATATTTTTTGGTATTTTTGGTATAGAGATGCAAAGTAAATAAAGTAAAAGCAAAGCAATAATAAAGTGATGGAGATTGATATGATGAGAAAGAGACCCGGGGCCATAGGTTTCACTAGTGGCTTCTCTCAAGAGCATAAGTATTCTACGGTGGGTGAACAAATTACTGTTGAGCAATTGACAGAATTGAGCATAGTTATGAGAATATCTAGGTATGATCATGTATATAGGCATCACGTCCGAGACAAGCAGACCGAAACGATTCCATCTACTACTATTACTCCACTCATCGCCCGCTATCCAGCATGCATCTAGAGTATTAAGTTAAAAATAGAGTAACGCCTTAAGCAAGATGACATGATGTAGAGGGATAGTTTCATGCAATATGATAAAAAACCCTATCTTGTTATCCTCGATGGCAACAATACAATACGTGCCTTGCTGCCCCTTCTGTCATTGGGAAAGGACACCACAAGATTGAACCCAAAGCTAAGCACTTCTCCCATGGCAAGAACAACCAATCTAGTAGGCCAAACGAAACCGATAATTCGAAGAGACTTGCAAAGATAACCAACCATACATAAAAGAATCCAGAGAAGATTCAAATATTATTCATAGATAGACTTGATCATAAACCCACAATTCATCGGTCTCAACAAACACACCGCAAAAAGAAGATTACATCGAATAGATCTCCACAAGAGAGGGGGAGAACATTATATTGAGATCCAAAAGAGAGAAGAAGCCATCTAGCTACTAGCTATAGACCCGTAGGTCTGAAGTAAACTACTCACACTTCATCGGCGGGGCTTGGATGATGATGTAGAAGCCCTCCGTGATCGATGCCCCCTCCGGCGGAGCTCCGGAACAGGCCCCAAGATGGGATCTCGTGGATACATAAAGTTGCGGCGGTGGAATTAGGTTTTTGGCTCCGTCCCCGATCGTTTGGGGGTACGTGGATATATATAGGATGAAGAAGTACGTCGGTGGAGCTTCGAGGGGCCCACGAGGCAGGGGGCGCCCCCTACCCTCGTGACCACCTCGTGGATTTCTTGACGGAGGGTCCAAGTCTCCTGGGTCTTATCTGATGAGAAAATCATGTTTCCGAAGGTTTCATTCCATTTGGACTCCGTTTGATATTCCTTTTCTTCGAAACCCTAAAACAGGCAAAAAACATCAATTCTGGGCGGGGCCTCCGGTTAATAGGTTAGTCCCAAAAATAATATAAAAGTGGATAATAAAGCCCAATAATGTCTAAAACAATAGATAATATAGCATGGAGCAATCAAAAATTATAGATACGTTGGAGACGTATCAAGCATCCCCAAGCTTAATTCCTGCTCGTCCTCGAGTAGGTAAATGATAAAAACAAATTTTTTGATGCGGAGTGCTACTTGGCATAATTTTAATGTAATTCTTATTAATTGTGGTATGAATATTCAGATCCGAAAGATTCAAGACAAAAGTTCATATTGACATAAAAAAGATAATACTTCAAGCATACTAACTAAGCAATTATGTCTTCTCAAAATATCATGGCCAAAGAAAGTTCATCCCTACAAAATCATATGGTTTAGTCATGTTTCATTTTCGTCACACAAGAATGCTATCATCATGCACAACCCCGATGACAAGCCAAGCAATTGTTTCATACTTTAGTATTCTCAAACCTATAAACTTTCATGCAATATATGAGCGCGAGCCATGGACATAGCACTATGGGTGGAATAGAATATAATAAAGGGGTTATGTGGAGAAGACAAAAAAGGAGAAAGTCTCACATCAACGAGGATAATCAATGGGCTATGGAGATGCCCACCGATTGATGTTAATGCAAGGAGTAGGGATTGCCATGCAACGGATGCACTAGAGCTATAAATGTATGAAAGCTCAACAAAAGAAACTAGTGGGTGTGCATCCAACTTGCTTGTTCACGAAGACCTAGGGCACTTGAGGAGGCCCATTGTTGGAATATACAAGCCAAGTTCTATAATGAAAAATTCCCACTAGTATATGAAAGTGATAACATGAAAGACTCTATACTATGAAGATCATGGTGCTACTTTGAAGCACAAGTGTGGTAAAAGGATAGTAACATTGTCCCTTCTCTCTTTTTCTATCATTTTTTTGGGCCTTCTCTTTTTTATGGCCTTTCTCTTTTTTTGGGCCTTCTCTTTTTTTATGGCCTTTCTTTTTTATACCTCACTTGGGACAATGCTCTAATAATGATGATCATCACACTTCTATTTATTTACAACTCAATGATTACAACTCGATACTAGAACAAAGATGACTCTATATGAATGCCTCCGGTGGTGTACCGGGATATGCAATGACTCAAGAGTGACATGTATGAAAGAATTATGAACGGTGGCTTTGCCACAAATACTATGTCAACTACATGATCATGCTAAGCAATATGACAATGATGAATGTGTCATGATGAACGAAATGATGGAAAGTTGCATGGCAATATATCTCAGAATGGCTATGGAAATGCCATAATAGGTAGGTATGCTGGCTGTTTTGAGGAAGATATAAGGAGGTTTATGTGTGAAAGAGCGTATCATATCACGGGGTTTGGATGCACCGGCGAAGTTTGCGCCAACTCTCAATGTGAGAAAGGGCAATGCACGGTACCGAAGAGGCTAGCAAGGATGGAAGGGTGAGAGTGCGTATAATCCATGGACTCAACATTAGTCATAAGGAACTCACATACTTATTGCAAAAATCTACAAGTCATCAAAAACCTCGGCACTACACGCATGCTCCTAGTGGGATAGATTGGTAGGAAAATACCATCGCTCGTCCCCGACCGCCACTCATAAGGAAGACAATCAAATAACACCTCATGTTTCAAATTTGTTGCACAATGTTTACCATACGTGCATGCTACGAGACTTGCAAACTTCAACACAAGTATTTCTCAATTTCACAACTACTCAACTAGCATGACTTTGATATTATTACCTCCATATCTCAAAACAATCATCAAGCATCAAACTTTTCTTAGTATTCAACACACTCATAAGAAAGTTTTATTATTAATCTTGCATACCAAGCATATTAGGATTTTAAGTAAATTACCATGCTATTAAGACTCTCAAAATAATATAAGTGAAGCATGAGAGATCAATAGTTTCTATAAAACAAATCCACCACCGTGCTCTAAAAGATATAAGTGAAGCACTAGAGCAAAACTATAAAGCTAAAAAGATATAAGTGAAGCACATAGAGTATTCTATCAAATTCCAAATCATGTATGGCTCTCTAAAAAGGTGTGTACAGAAAGGATGATTGTGTTAGACTAACAAGCAAAGACTCAAATCATAAAAGACGCTCCAAGCAAAACACATATCATGTGGTGAATAAAAATACAGCTCCAAGTAAAGTTGCCGATAGAAGTAGACGAAAGAGGGGATGCCTTCCGGGGCATCCCCAAGCTTTGGCTTTTAGGTGTCCTTAGATTATCTTGGGGGTGCTATGGCCATCCCCAAGCTTAGGTTCTTGCCACTTCTTGTTCCATAATCCATCAAATCTTTACCCAAAACTTGAAAACTTCACAACACAAAACTTAAAGTAGAAAATCTCATGAGCTCCGTTAGCGAAAAAAAGACCACTTCAAGGTACTGTAATGAACTCATTCTTTATTTATATTGGTGTTATACCTACTGTATTCCAACTTCTCTATGTATTATAAACTATTTTACTAGCCATAGATTCATCAAAATAAGCAAACAACACATGAAAAACAGAATCTGTCAAAAACAGAACAGTCTGTAGTAATCTGTAGCTAGCACAAGATCTGGAACCCCAAAAATTCTAAAATAAATTACTGGACTTGAGGAATTTATCTATTAATCGTCTTCAAAAATAATTAACTAAATAGCACTTTCCAAATAAAAATGACAGCAGTTCTCGTGAGCGCTGAAGTTTCTGTTTTTTACAGCAAGTTCAACAAGACTTTCCCCAAGTCTTCCCAACGGTTCTACTTGGCACAAACACTAATTAAACACAAAAAACACAACCAAAACAGAGGCTAAATAATTTATTTATTACTAAACAGGAGCAAAAATCAAGGAATAAAAATAAAATTGGGTTGCCTCCCAACAAGCGCTATCGTTTAACGCCCCTAGCTAGGTATAACAAGCAAGAATAGATCTAGGTATTGCCATCTTTGGTAGGCAATACATAAGTGGCTATCATGATAGATTCATATGGTAATTTTATTTTCTTTCTAGGAAAGTGTTCCATGCCCTTTTTTAATGGAAATTGAAATCTAATATTCCCTTCCTTCATATCAATAATTGCACCAACCATTCTAAGGAAAGGTCTACCAAGAATAATAGGGCAAGAAGGATTGCAATCTATATCAAGAATGATAAAATCTACAGGCACATAATTCCTATTTGCAACAATAAGAACATAATTAATTCTTCCCATAGGTTTCTTAATAGTGGAATCCGCAAGATGCAAGTTTAGAGAGCAATCATCAAAATCACGGAAATCTAGTAAATCACACAAAGTTTTGGGAATAGTAGAGACACTAGCACCCAAATCACACAAAGCATAAAACTCATAATTTTTAATTTTAATCTTAATAGTTGGTTCCCACTCATCATAAAGTTTTCTAGGGATAGAAACTTCCAATTCAAGTTTTTCTTCATAAGATTGCATCAAGGCATCAACGATATGTTTAGTAAACGCTTTATTTTGACTATAAGCGTGAGGAGATTTTAGCACGGATTGCAAAAAGGAAATACAATCAATCAAAGAGCAATTTTCATAGTTAAATTCCTTGAAATCCATAATAGTGGGTTTAGCAACATCTAGGGTTTTAATTTCTTCAATCCCACTTTTATCAAATTTAGCATCAAGATCAACAAATTCCGAATTCTTAGAATGCCTTCTAGGTAAAGGTGGATCATATTGAGTCCCATCATTATCAAGATTCATATTGCAAAACAAAGATTTAATAGGGGACACATCAATAACTTTTAGATCTTCATCATTATTTTCATAGGAACTAGAAGAACACGCTTTTATAAAGGCATCTTTCTTAGCACGCATCCTAGCGGTTCTTTCTTTGCACTCATCAATGAAAATTCTCATGGCTTTGAGAGACTCATTGATATCATGCTTAGGTGGAATAGATCTAAGTTTCAAAGAATCAACATCAAGAGCAATTCTATCAACGTTCCTAGCCAAATCATCAATCTTAAGCAATTTTTCTTCAATCATAGCATTAAAATTCTTTTGCGAAGAAATAAATTATTTAATATTAGATTCAAAATCAGAGGGCATCTTATTATAATTTCCATAAGAATTTTTGTAGGAATTACCATAATTATTAGAGGGATTACTAGGATAAGGCCTAGGATTGAAATTTCCTCTATACGCGTTGTTACCAAAATTGTTCCTACCAACAAAATTCACATCCATAGATTCATTATTATTCTCAATCAAAGTAGACAAGGGAACATCATTAGGATCAGAAGAAACACTCTTATTAGCAAATAATTTCATAAGTTCATCCATCTTTCCACTCAAAACATTAGTTTCTTCAATCACATGCACCTTTTTAGTAGATCTTTTAATATGCCATTGAGAATAATTAATCATAATATTATCTAGGACTTTAGTAGCTTCTCCTAAAGTGATTTCCATAAAAGTGCCTCCCGCGGCCGAATCTAAAAGATTTCTAGAAGCAAAATTCAATCCGGCATAAAAATTCTGAACAATCATCCACAAATTTAAACCATGAGTAGGGCAATTACGTATCATTAATTTCATTCTCTCCCAAGCTTGTGCAACATGTTCATGATCAAGTTGTTTAAAATTCATAATATCGTTTCTAAGAGAGATGATCTTAGCGGGAGGAAAATACTTAGAGATAAAAGCATCTTTGCACTTGTTCCATGAATCAATACTATTTTTAGGCAAAGACGAAAACCAAGCTTTAGCACGAACTCTAAGCGAAAAGGAAATAGCTTCAATTTAACAATATCATTATCGACATCTTTCTTCTTTTGCATGTCGCACAAATCAACGAAGCTATTAAGATGTGTAGCGGCATCTTCGCTAGGAAGGCCGGAGAACGGATCTTTCATGACAAGATTCAACAAGGCAGTATTAATTTCACAAGATTCAGCATCGGTAAGAGGAGCAATCGGAGTGCTAAGGAAATCATTATTATTGGTATTGGCGAAGTCACACAATTTAGTATTATCTTGAGCCATCGCGACAAACAAGCAAACTAACACACGAGCAAAAAAAGAGCAAACAGGCAAAAAGGCAAACGTAGAAAGAGAGGGAGGATAGGGAGAGAGAGGGTGAATAAAACGGCAAGGGTGAATTGGGGGAGAGGAAAACAAGAGGCAAATGGCAAATAATGTAATGCGGGAGATAGGGATTGTGATGGGTACTTGGTATGTTGACTTTTGCGCAGACTCCCCGGCAACGGCGCCAGAAATTCTTCTTGCTACCTCTTGAGCACTGCGTTGGATTTCCCTGAAGAGGAAGGGATGATGCAGCAAAGTAGCGTAAGTATTTCCCTCAGTTTTTGAGAACCAAGGTATCAATCCAGTAGGAGGCTACGCTCGAGTCCCTCGTACCTACACAAAAACAATAGCTCAACGCAACCAACGCGCTTAGGGGTTGTCAATCCCTTCACGGTCACTTACGAAACTGAGATCTGATAGAGATGATAAATATTTTTTTTGGTATTTTTGGTATAGAGATGCAAAGTAAATAAAGTAAAAGCAAAGCAATAATAAAGTGATGGAGATTGATATGATGAGAAAGAGACCCGGGGGCCATAGGTTTCACTAGTGGCTTCTCTCAAGAGCATAAGTATTCTACGGTGGGTGAACAAATTACTGTTGAGCAGTTGATAGAATTGAGCATAGTTATGAGAATATCTAGGTATGATCATGTATATAGGCATCACGTCCGAGACAAGTAGACCGAAACGATTCTGCATCTACTACTATTAATCCACTCATCGACCGCTATCCAGCATGCATCTAGAGTATTAAGTTAAAAACAGAGTAACGCCTTAAGCAAGATGCCATGATGTAGAGGGATAGTTTCATGCAATATGATAAAATCCCCATCTTGTTATCCTCGATGGCAAAAATACAATACATGCCTTGCTGCCCCTTCTGTCACTGGGAAAGGACATCGCAAGATTGAACCCAAAGCTAAGCACTTCTCCCATGGCAAGAACAACCAATCTAGTAGGCCAAACCAAACTGATAATTCGAAGAGACTTGCAAATATAACCAATAATACATAAAAGAATTCAGAGAAGATTCAAATATTATTCATAGATAGACTTGATCATAAACCCACAATTCATCGGTCTCAACAAACACACCATAAAAAGAAGATTACATCGAATAGAGCTCCACAAAAGAGGTGGAGAACATTGTATTGAGATCCAAAAAGAGAGAAGAAGCCATCTAGCTACTAGCTATGGACCCGTAGGTCTAAAGTAAACTACTCACACTTTATCGACGGGGCTTGGATGATGATGTAGAAGCCCTCCATGATCGATGCCCCCTCCGGCGGAGCTCCGGAATAGGCCCCAAGATGGGATCTCGTGGATACATAAAGTTGCGGCGGTGGAATTAGGTTTTTGGCTCCGTCCCCGATCGTTTGGGGGTATGTGGATATATATAGGAGGAAGAAGTACGTCGGTGGAGCTTCGAGGGGCCCACGAGGCAGGGGGCGCGCCCCCTACCCTGGTGACCACCTCATGGCTTTCTTGACGGAGGGTCCAAGTCTCCTAGGTCTTATCTGATGAGAACATCACGTTTCCGAAGGTTTCATTCCGTTTGGACTCCGTTTGATATTCCTTTTCTTCGAAACCCTAAAACTGGCAAAAAACAACAATTCTGGGCTGGGCCTCCGGTTAATAGGTTAGTCCCAAAAATAATATAAAAGTGAATAATAAAGCCCAATAATGTCTAAAACAGTAGATAATATAGCATGGAGCAATCAAAAATTATAGATACGTTGGAGACGTATCATTTGTCATCGGTGCAAGCAATAAAAATTGCTCTCTAAATATGTATGACTTATTAGTGTGGAGAAAATAAGATTTATACGATCTTGTGATATGGAAGAAATAAAAGCGACGGACTGCATAATAAAGGTCCATATCACAAGTGGCAATATAAAATGACGTTCTTTTGCATTAAGGTTTCGTGCATCCAACTATAAAAGCGCATGACAACCTCTGCTTCCCTCTGCGAAGGGCCTATCTTTTATTCTTGTCTTATACTTCATGCAAAGAGTCATGGTGATTTTCACCTTTCCTTTTTACATTTTATCCTTTGGCAAGCACAATGTGTTGGAAAGATCCTGATATATATAGCTAATTGGATGTTAGTTTTCATGAACTATTATTGTTGACATTACCCTTGAGTTAAAACGTTAGGAGGCAAAACTATAAGCCCCTATCTTTCTCTGTGTCCGATTAAAACTTCATACCCATAAATATTGCGTGAGTGTTAGCAATTGTGAAAGACTAAAAGATGGTTGAGTATGTGGACTTGCTGAAAAGCTCTTATATTGACTCTTTCCTATCTTATACTGAGACTAGAGTTTGTTGGTTCTCAATGAACTTTATGATTCATACTTGAAATTGTGATTGAATTGTTACTTTAGCATAAGAGATCATATGACAATATATATATGTTGCTGCTCTAAGAATGATCATGATTCCCTCATGTCTATTTTTTTTATCGACACCTCTATCTCCACACATGTGGACATATTTTTCGATTTCGGCTTTCGCTTGAGGACAAGCGAGGTTTAAGCTTGGGGGAGTTGATACATCCATTTTACATCATGCTTTTATATCGATATTTATTACATTATGGTGTAGCGACCAGACCTCAAACAGTCTGATCTCTGTGTATAAGTGTCATCCCTGGATTGGTAATGCTGACACACACAGTACTTGAAGGATTTATAACAGAGTGGCAATCACACACTTATTATATCGAATGTCTCAAAAGAGAACTTATTACAATAAATATGACTTAAGGCCATCTAATATGGTAACAACGGAAGGCTTGGAAGATAAAGTGAGTCCATCAACTCCAACGGCATCACCGAGTAAAAGACCACGACCTAAGGCTCCTTACTCGTCGTCTGAAAAGTCTGCAACATGATACGTTGCAGCCCGAAAAATGGGTCAGCACATGGAATATGCTGGCAATGTAACACAAGAGAGTACTGAACAGAATAATGCTATCACTATACGCATATATGGCTTGGTGGAGGCTATAAGGTTAAATGTTTTGCGAAAAGCCAATTTTCCCCTACTACAAAGGAATAAATTTTAGTTAACTATCATGGTGGTTGCTAAACATTCAGAAGGTTCACCCAACTCAATCCCAATTAAAAGTAATCATCATTAAACCCAAATCAAATTATATTAAGAGTGATGAGATCCACATGATAATCTAAGAACTAGATACTCAAGATGTCCATAACCGGGGACACTGCTAACCATGATTAGTTTGTACACTCTGCAGAGGTTTGTGCACTTTTCCCCACAAGACTCGATCTCCTCCGTTGGAGTTCTCGCACTACATGGTGTTTGAGAAATGGATGACCGAGGCACAGTCTTTCCGAAGAGGTCCCCTTAACCGATAGATAGGCCAGTACACCTACAATCCCCTACATCTGCTAGCCCTTCATGGAAAGGTTTCCCACAACTTACTCAACTATGCCAGAGCCCATAATGGCATGTGGCTGCACACAGAAGTTTCTAGTATGAATAATCTTATGATCCCTTTGAGCCAGGGTGGCGGTCCATAGGAGAATCACACGGTACCACGGGATTTCCAAAAATACAGGCAATCATTGGGTTCCCTAGGTGCCTCAATCCACCCAGATGTGTATTAAAGTTGCCACCTTAAGTAACCATTAATTTAACAATCTCACATCTGTCATGAATACACTCAAACCCAATCCACGTCTACGAGCATAGCATGGCAATATAAGCAACGCAGAAGTAACTCCCGGGGTTTGATAATAAACAGGTGAATAGGTACTACCTCATCTACTTCCCAAACCCCACAATTGAATTCAGATCCTAACCATGCAATGTTTGAGGGTTGATCTAATGCAATGAAAACTGGGTAGTAAGAGTTATGATCAAAGTGTTACTTGCCTTGTTGATGATCCATGAAACCTAGAGACTCGATGTAGCATGCTTTTGCACTCCGGGTACTCTATTGCAATCAAACAAGCATACAATAAGCAATCAAGCAAAAGCACGGGTAAAACTCAAATAAGAGATCTAACCAGAAAGTTCAACTTAAGAACTCCGATTTGCAAAAAGAGTCAAATTAAACGAAGCAACAAAACTCAAACGACGAGAGAAACAAGCTTCGTTTACTAATCTGGACTAAGGTCCAATTTTACAGTAGAAAAAACTTGTTTAAGTTGGTTAAACGGAAAGAGGGTTTCGAGGCGAAACTCTAGGCGCTTGAATCGCCTGATTCCGATAAACGAGCGAAAAGTTATACTAGAACAAAAATCGGATCAGAAATCACGATCGAAAATAATCGTGGAAAATCCGAGAAAAAGAAAAACTGATGAATAGGCTAACGAACGAACGTTCGCTGTCTGCGGCTAAACAGTGAAAACCGTTCATAAAAACGAACGTACAGACAAACGTCCGCTAAATAACTAAACCGTAAAAAAACTGATCTAAAAAATAAAATAAAATAAACGCGGATCTAAAAAACCGTACGGTTTTCCGAAGAAAACCGGCGGCGGCGGTGCTACCTCCGGCAAGTCCGGCGAGGGGCGGCGGGTCGGCGGCGTGGCTCCGGCGAGGCGGCGGGTCGGCGGCGACGCTACCTCCGGCAAGTCCGGCGAGGGGCAGCAGGTCGGCGGCGTGGCTCCGGCGAGGCGGCGGGTCGGCGGCGTGGCGGCGCGGGGCGGGCGGCTTAGGGTTAGGGTTTGGGTGGGGGCATGTGGGCTGCGGGGTGCGGCTTTTAAGGGGCGGGCCCGAAGAGTCCTGGCCGAAAACGGCCCTAAGTCGGTTTGACTTTTTTTTAATAATTTTGACGTGTAGAAAAAGAAAGAAAAGAAATACTAAACGGACTCCAAAAATTTCAAAATAAAATTTCCCCGTCCTCTAAAAATAAGCTGGACAAGGTGAACATTTATTTGGGCCTAAAATGCAATTTTGAAAACACATATTTTTCCTAATTCAAATAAAATAGCGACAAAACTCTGAATAAAAATCTTATTTGATTTTAATATTAAATCTCTGATATTTCTTTATTTTGAGGAAGTTATTTTATCCTCTCTCTTTTATTTTTAATAAAAGAAATATTTCAGAGGAAAATAATTAAAATCAACATATCCTCCTTTCAAAATTCGAGTAAAACTCAAATATGAAAATAACGAAATCCCCAACTCTCTCTGTAGGTCCTTGAGTTGCGTAGAATTTCTAGGATCAACCAAAATGCAATAAAACATGATATGCAATGATGATCTAATGTATAACATTCCAAATTGAAAATTTGGGATGTTACAAACCTACCCCCTTAAGAGGAATCTCGCCCTCGAGATTCGGGTTGGCTAGAAAATAGGTGAGGGTGATCCTTTCGTAAGTCTTCTTCTCGTTCCCAAGTGGCTTCATCCTCGGTATGGTGACTCCACTGAACCTTGCAAAAATTGATAACCTTGTTGCGCGTAACTCGGCTGGCAAACTCGAGTATCTTGACTGGATGCTCCTCATATGTCAAATCACTATCCAGCCGTATCGCTTCTAGAGGCACTGTAGCTCTCAGAGGAATTTCAGCCATCTCCGCGTGGCACTTCTTCAACTGAGAAACGTGGAACACATTGTGAACTCCGGACAATCCTTCGGGTAATTCCAACTTGTAAGCAACTTCTCCCATACGTTCCAAAACTCTGTATGGTCCCACAAAACGTGGTGCTAACTTTCCCTTAACTCCAAAGCGCTTCACTCCTCGGAGTGGTGATACTCGAAGATACACTCTGTCTCCGTCTTCGTAGATTGTCTCCTTGCGTTTCGAATCCGCATAACTCTTCTGCCTGGATTGGGCTACCTTGAGTCTATCACGAATCAGCTTAACCTTCTCTTCAGACTCTTTAATCAAATCTGGTCCGAACAACTGTCGGTCTCCAACTTCGTCCCACAACAACGGTGTTCTGCACCTCCTTCCATATAGTGCTTCGAAAGGGGCCATCTTCAAACTGGCTTGATAACTGTTGTTATAAGAGAACTCTGCATAAGGCAAATTATCGTCCCTACTAGATCCATAGTCTAGCGCACAAGCTCTCAACATGTCCTCCAGAATCTGATTTACTCTTTCAGTCTGTCCATCTGTTTGCGGGTGAAAAGCTGTACTGAACTCTAGTTTGGTTCCCAAAGTTTCATGCAACTGATTCCAAAACTTTGAAGTAAACTGGGTTCCTCTATCTGATACAATGGTCCTCGGAACTCCATGCAGACATACGATCCTGGTCATATAGATCTTTGCCAACTTAGCACTGGTGTAAGTGGTCTTTACTGGGATGAAATGAGCTACTTTCGTCAATCGATCAACTACAACCCATATCGAGTCATAGCCTGAACGAGTCCTGGGCAATCCCGTGATAAAATCCATGCCTAGTTTATCCCACTTCCATTCGGGTATAGGTAATGGCTGTAGCAATCCTGCTGGCTTCTGATGTTCTGCCTTCACTCTCTGACATACATCACAAACTGCTACATACTCCGCAATATCCTTCTTCATACCGGTCCACCAGAAACTGTCCTTCAAATCCAGATACATCTTGGTATTTCCTGGGTGAATCGAATATGGCGAATCATGGGCCTCTTGCAGAATCAACTTCCTGATCTCCTGATCATTTGGTACATATACGCGGTCCTCAAACCATAAAGTATCGTGCTCATCCTCACGAAATCCCTTGGCTTTTCCTTTGCTCATCCTTTCCTTTATTTCGGCAATATCCTTGTCCGTCTTCTGAGCTTCTCTGATCTTATCCATCAAGGTAGACTGAATCTCCAATGCTGCTGCATAACCTTTCGGAACTATCTCCAAACATAGTTTGCGAAGGTCTTCTGTTAACTCCTTGGGTAATTCTCCGGTCATGAGGGTATTTACATGACTCTTACGACTCAACGCATCGGCTACTACGTTCGCCTTTCCTGGGTGGTAATGCAATCTCATATCATAATCTTTAATGAGTTCTAACCATCTCCTCTGCCTGAGATTTAACTCCTTCTGCGTGAAGATATACTTCAAACTCTTGTGATCCGTGTATAGCTCACAATGATTTCCGATGAGAAAATGTCTCCATGTCTTCAACGCATGCACTACGGCTGCTAACTCCAAATCATGCGTAGCATAGTTTAACTCATGGGGTTTAAGCTATCGTGAGGCATATGAAACAACTCTTCCCTCCTGCATAAGTACGGCTCCAAGTCCCCGACGAGAAGCGTCGCAATACACTTCATAATCTTTGCGTTGATCTGGTAGAATCAACATCGGTGATGTAACCAGGCTTCTCTTCAACTCCTGAAAACTGGCCTCACATTCGTCAGTCCAATTGAACTTGGTGTCCTTCTTTAATAACTCTGTCATGGGCTTTGCAATCTTTGAGAAATTCTCAATGAACCTCCGGTAGTATCCTGCGAGTCCAAGAAAACTCCGGATCTCTCCACTGTCGTGGGTGATTCCCAATTTGTCACGGTGACAACTTTGGTGGGGTCTACTGCTATTCCTTCTCCGGATATAACATGTCAAAGAAATCCAACTTCCTTCAACCAAAACTCACACTTGCTGAACTTGGCGTATAACTAATGTTCTCTGAGCTTCCCAAGTACCAAACACAAATGTTCCTTATGTTCCTCTTCATTCTTCGAGTAGACCAGAATATCATCAATGAACACTATGACGAACTTATCCAAAAACTCCATAAACACCTTGTTCATCATGTTCATAAAGTAGGCAGGTGCGTTAGTCAGGCCAAATGACATAACGGTATACTCATATAGCCCATACCTTGTGGTAAAAGTTGTCTTAGGTATGTCCTGCTCTCGAATCTTCAACTGGTGATAACCTGATCGCAGATCGATCTTGGAAAACACCTTAGCTCCTTGCAGCTGATCAAACAAATCATTGATCATCGGTAGTGGGTACTTGTTCTTGATCATTACTTCATTCAATCCACGATAATCAACAACCATCCTTAACGATCCATCCTTCTTTTCCACTAGAAGTAATAGTGATCCCCAAGGTGACGAGCTTGGGCGAATATATCCCTTATCCAGTAACTCCTTAATCTACTTCTTAATTTCCTCTAAATCCTGTGCGGGCATCCTGTACGGTCTCTTAAATATTGGTCTAGTGCCTGGCAAAAGCTCTATCAAAAACTTTATGTCTCTATCCGGTGGCATGCCTGGAAACTCTTCTGGAAATACATCCGGAAAATCCTTTAGTACTGGTACTTCCTCCTATACAACTCCTGATAAGGAATTTACTTGAGTCCTATTCGGCACATGCCGGATACATACTTGATCCTTTTTCCCTCTAGGGTGGTGAGTAAAATCGTCTTACTAGTGCAATCGATGTTTCCTCCATACATCCATAGCCAATCCATACCTAGAATCACATCCAAACCTTGCGATTCCAAAATTATCAGACCGGAGGGGAAAACATGCCTACCTATGGCCAATGGCATCTGAAAATATCCATGGCTTGCCATATACTCTGCTCCGGGTGAGGTTACTAACATGGGTGTCTTAAGTACTCTAGTGGGCAGGTACTTATCCACAAATCCCCTTGATATGTATGAATGAGATGCACCAGTATAAAAAAGAACGAGTGCAGTAAATGACTTAACCAAAAACTTACCAATTACTGCATCTGGCTGGACTTCAATCTCCTCCGTGTTAACGTGGTTCACTTGTCCCCTGTTGAAAGGGTTGGGCTTCTTCCCAGAGTTTCCATTGCCATTTCCATTCTTAGCTTCAGGACATTCATTGGCGTAATGTCTAGTCTTCTGACACTTGTAGCAAGTAACGTGGCTTAGATCCTTCTTGGCGGGTGTTTCCGGGTTGGAACGGTTCTGTCCGCTACTTCCTCCATTATGAGTGTGGCCTCCATGGTTATGCACAAGCCCTCCCGAGTTTGGGGTGAAACAGGGTCTCTGTTGAGCTCCAGAATTATACTTCCCTTGTGCATACTTCCTCTTGTGGCTGTCAATCTGCTGCTGCTTCCCTTCAAGCATGAGAGCTCTATCCACCAACTCCTGATAGTTATTGAAATTTGCTACCATCAACTGCATGCTCAGCTCATCATTCAGTCCTTCCAGAAACTTCTCCTTCTTAGTTGCATCTGTAGCAACGTCATTTGGGGCATAACATGCTAGCTTACTAAACTCATCCACATACTGGCCAACAGTGCGTCCTCCTTGGCGTAAGTTGCGAAACTCACGCTTCTTCATGGCCATAGCTCCTGCTGGTACATGGGCAGTACGGAAAGCTTGCTGGAACTGATCCCATGTGACAGTGGCTATAGGATAGGTGACAGTGTAATTCTCCCACCATGAGGCTGCTGGTCCATCCAATTGGTGTGCGGCAAAACGCAACTTCTCAGCATCTGTGCATCCTATAGTGGTTAACTCCCTTCCAATCCTGCAGAGCCAATCATCTGCAACTATCGGCTCGGTGCTACTGGAAAACACCGGCGGCTGCAACCTCAGAAAACGGGCTAAATTGTCAACTAGTGGTGGTGGTGGGTTGTTGTTGTTGTTGCCTTGGTTCTGAACTAACAACTGCATCAAGGTATTTTGCCACTGGATCAACTGAGTGAGCTCCCGTGGAAAGGTAAATCCGGGGTCACATCTCGAAGGCATCTGAGGGTTTAGAGAGAAGAGAATATAATAGAATGAGGTCTAGTGAGAAAACACTACCCATATGCACATGAGATAAACACAAACATATTACTCAATCAATCAAGCAATGGCATACAATCGGTCTAGAACTATCGTTTACAAAGTGCTTGGACTATACTATTTACATGGTAGACTACTACTACTGTTTTGGTGGTCAACTAGAAATATTTATTGGTTGAAGACTCCATGATATCTGCTCCAGCTTCGTCTTCATAATCATCATCACTATCGTCGGGGTCCAAGTTAGTGTCGTCGATGATGATGTAGTCCTCCGGACGAATCTCCTTGGGTTCTTCGTCTTCTCCTCCTGGCGCGAGGTCTCCCATAAATACTCCTAGCTCCCTTTCCAGATCGTCATTCCTCTCCACTAGTACGACGATTTCCTCCTCATAATCTTCACGAGTTGCCTTGAGTTCTTCTTCAAGCTCCGTGATCCTTGTCATTGCCTTCTTCAGATCTATCATGCCTGCGCACATCTGGTTCTCCTAGCGGTGAATATGCTGGTTTAACTCCTGGATGAAAGCTGCAATGGATCTATCCTTCCTGGTGCTGATCATCTCCCATTGCTCATCTTGGCGCCCACAAATCTAGTAGATAGTATCCTTGAGATCCTTGTGGTAAACTTCTCCAATGCATCCCATTGTGATGTGAGCTGCCATACTCTTTCCTAGACTCCAGGTTGGTGCATCAAAAGAAAACTCTATGGGCTCAGTGACCGGTGTGAATGTCCTTCCTGGAACTTGAACTTGAATCATCCATCGCTCCTCTTCTGGTAAAGTGGCATTGTAAGTCTCGGTGAAGCTTGGTATTCCAATGTTCAAGTACCTAGTGACTTCCTTCAAGTGTCTTCCAAAGGGGGCGTCTTCATCCGGTTGCGCAAACTTGTTCCTTGCGTTCGCCATCCTAAAGAGTAGAAAAAAGGAGAGGAGTCAGAAATGAGAAGAGAATGGTGATCTAGGGCTTTAGCTTAGTGGTCGTGTCCTACAGTCAGTGTGTGCTCTGATACCATCTTTGTAGCGACCAGACCTGAAACAGTCTGATCTCTGTGTATAAGTGTCATCCCTGGATCGGTAATGCTGACACACATAGTACTTGAAGGATTTATAATAGAGTGGCAATCACACACTTATTACATCAAATATCTCAAAAGAGAACTTATTACAATAAATATGGCTTAAGGCCATCTAATATGATAACAGTGGAAGGATTGGAAGATAAAGTGAGTCCATCAACTCCAACGGCATCACTGACTGAAAGACCACGACCTAAGGCTCCTTACTCGTCGTCTGAAAAGTCTGCAACATGATACGTTGCAGCCCGAAAATGGGTCAGCACATGGAATATGCTGGCAATGTAACACAAGAGTGTACTGAACAGAATAATGCTATCACTATATGCATATATGGCTTGGTGGAGGCTATAAGGTTAAATGTTTTGTGAAAAGCCAATTTTTCCCTACTACAAAGGAATATATTTTAGTTAACTATCATGGTGGTTGTTAAACATTGAGAAGGTTCACCCAACTCAATCCCAATTAAAAGTAATCATCATTAAACCCAAATCAAATTATATTAAGAGTGATGAGATCCACATGATAATCCAAGAACTAGATACTCGAGATGTCCATAATCAGGGACACGGCTAACCATGATTATTTTGTACACTCTGCAGAGGTTTGTGCACTTTTCCCCACAAGACTCAATCTCCTCCGTTGGAGTTCTCGCACTACATGGTGTTTGAGAAACGGGTGACCGAGACACAGTCTTTCCGAAGAGGTCCCCATAACCGATAGATAGGCCGGTACACCTACAATCCCCTACATCTGCTAGCCCATCATGGAAAGGTTTCCCACAACTTACTCAACTATGCCAGAGCCCATAATGGCATGTGGCTGCACACGAAGTTTCCAGTATGAATAACCTTATGATCCCTTTGAGCCTGGGTGGCGGTCCATAGGAGAATCACACGGTACCCGGGGATTTCCAAAAATACAGGCAATCACTGGGTTCCCCAGGTGCCTCAATCCACCCAGATGTGTATTAAAGTTGCCACCTTAAGTAACCATTAATTTAACAATCTCACATCAGTCATGAATACACTCAAACCCAATCCACGTCTACGAGCATAGCATGGCAATATAAGCAACGTAGAAGTAACTCCCGGGGTTTGATAATAAACAGGTGAATAGGTACTACCTCATCTACTTCCCAAACCCCACAATTTAATTCATATCCTAACCATGCAATGTTTGAGGGTTGATCTAATGCAATGAAAACTGGGTAGTAAGAGGTATGATCAAAGTGTTACTTGTCTTGTTGATGATCCGCAAAACCTAGAGACTCGATGTAGCACGCTTCGCACTCCGGGTACTCTATCGCAATCAAACAAGCATACGATAAGCAATCAAGCAAAAGCACGGGTAAAACTCAAATAAGAGATCTAGCCAGAAAGCTCAACTTAAGAACTCCGGTTTGCAAAAAGAATCAAATCAAACGAAGCAACAAAACTCAAACGGCGAGAGAAACAAGCTTCGTTTACTAATCTGGACTAAGGTCAAATTTTACAGTAGCAAAAACTTGTTTAAGTTAGTTAAACGGAAAGAGGGTTTCAAGACGAAACTCTAGGCGCTTGAATCGCCTGATTCCGATAAACGAGCGAAAAGTTATACTAGAACGAAAATCGGATCAGAAATCGCGATCGAAAATAATTGCGGAAAATCCGAGAAAAAGAAAAACTGACGAACAGGCTAACGAACGAACGTTCGCTGTGTGTGGCTAAAAGGTGAAAACCGTTCGTAAAAATGAACGTACGGACGAACGTCCGCTAAATAACTAAACCGTAAAAAAACCCGACCTAAAAACTAAAATAAAAAAACCGCGGATCTAAAGAAACCGTACGGTTTTCTGAAGAAAACCGGCGGCGGCGGCGCTACCTCCGGCAAGTCCGGCGAGGGGCGGCGGGTAGGCGGCGTGGCTCCGGCGAGGCGGCGTGGCGGCGGCGTGGCGACGCGGGGCGGACGGCTTAGGGTTAGGGTTTGGGTGGGGGCTGGTGGGCTGCGGGGTGCGACTTTTAAGGGGCCGACCTGAAGAGTTGTGGCCGAAAACGGCCCTAAGTAGGTTTGACTTTTTTTAATAATTTCAACGTGCAGAAAAAGAAAGAAAATAAATAATAAACGGACTCCAAAAATCCTGAAATAAATTTTCCCCGTCCTCTAAAAATAAGCCGAACAAGGTGAACATTTATTTGGGCCTAAAATGCAATTTTGAAAACACATATTTTTTGTAATTCAAATAAAATAGCGACAAAACTCCGAATAAAAATCTTATTTGATTTTAATATTAAATCTCTCATATTTCTTTATTTTGAGGAAGTCATTTTATCCTCTCTCTTTTATTCTTAATAAAATAAATATTTCAGAGGAAAATAATTAAAATCAAACGATCCTCTTTTCAAAATTTGAGTAAAACTCAAATATGAAAATAACGAAATCCCCAACTCTCTCCATAGGTCCTTGAGTTGCGTAGAATTTCTAGGATCAACCAAAATGCAATAAAACATGATATGCAATGATGATCTAATGTATAAGATTCCAAATTGAAAATTTGGGTTGTTACATATGGGTTGTTATTACACACTATGTCACAATACTTATGCCTATTCTCTCTTATTTTTACAAGGTTTACATGAAGAGGGAGAATGGCGGCAGCTGGGATTCTGGGCTGGAAAAGGAGCAAATATTAGAGACCTATTCTGCACAGCTCCAAAAGTCCTGAAACTTCACGGAAGTTATTTCCAGAATATATACAAAATATTGGGCGAAAGAAGTTCCAGAGGGGGCCCACACCCTGGCCACAAGGGTGGGGGCGCGCCCTACCCCCTTGGGCGCGCCCCCTGCCTCGTGGGCTCCCTGGTGGCCCTCCGATGCCCATCTTCTGCTATATGAGGTATTTCATCCGAGAAAAAATAATAATCAAGCTTTTGGGAAGAAACTCCGCCGCCACGAGGCAGAACCTTGGCGGAACCAATATAGGGCTCCAGCAGAGTTGTTCTGCCGGGGAAACTTCCCTCCGGGAGGGGGAAATCATCACTATCGTCATCACCAACGATCCTCTCATCGGGATGAGGGCAATCTCCATCAACATCTTCACCAGCACCATCTCATCTCAAACCCTAGTTCATCTCTTGTATCCAATCTTTGTATCCAAACCTCAGATTGGTACCTGTGGGTTTCTAGTAGTGTTGATTACTCCTTGTAGTTGATGCTAGTTGGTTTACTTGGTGGAAGATCATATGTTCAGATCCATTATGCATATTAATACCACTCTGATTATGAACATGAATATGCTTTGTGAGTAGTTACATTTGTTTCTGAGGACATGGGAGAAGTCTTGCTATAAGTAGTCATGTGAATTTGGTATTCGTTCGATATTTTGATGAGATGTATGTTGTCATCCCTCTAGTGGTGTCATGTGAACGTCGACTACATGACACTTCACCATTGTTTGGGCCTAGAGGGAGGCATTGGGAAGTAATAATTAGATGATGGTTTGCTAGAGTGACATAAGCTTAAACCCTAGTTTATGCGTTGCTTCATAAGGGGCTGATTTGGATCCATATGTTTCATGTTATGGTTAGGTTTACCTTAATACTTTTGTTGTAGTTGCGGATGCTTGCAATGGGGGTTAATCATAAGTGGGATGTTTGTCCAAGTAAGGACAGTACCCAAGCATCGGTCCACCCACATATCAAATTATCAAAGTACCGAACGCGAATCATATGAACGTGATGAAAACTAGCTTGACGATAATTCCCATGTGTCCTCGGGAGCGCTTTCCTTCATATAAGAGGTTGTCCAGGCTTGTCCTTTGTTACAAAAAGGATTGGGCCATCTTGCTGCACCTTATTTACTTTTATTACTTGCTACTCATTACAAATTACCTTATCACAAAACTATCTGTTACCGATAATTTCAGTGCTTGCAGAGAATACCTTACTGAAAACTGCTTATCATTTCCTTCTGTTCCTCGTTGGGTTCGACACTCTTACTTATCGAAAAGCTACGATAGATCCCCTACACTTGTGGGTCATCAGACAGTTGCATTCACGTTAAATAGGCCACCATCTAAAAATCCGTTGAGAGGACACCGTATGAATTGTGGTTTAGCAAGAAATCTAAGCTGTCGTTTCTTAAGTTTGGGGTGGCGATGCTTATATGAAAAAGTTTTAGCCTGATAAGCTCAAACCCAAATCGGAGAAGTGCGTCTTCGTAGGATACCCAAAAGAAACTGTTGGGTACACCTTCTATCACAGATCCGAAGGCAAGATCTTCGTTGCTAAGAGTGGATCCTTTCTAGAGAAGGAGTTTCTCTCGAAAAAAGTGAGTGGGAGGAAAGTAAAACTTGATGAGGTAACTGTACCTTCTCCCAAATTGGAAAGTAGTTCATCACATAAATCAGTTCTAGTGATGCCTACACCAATTAGTTAGGAAGTTCATGATGATGATCATGAAACTTCAGATCAAGTTACTACCGAACCTCGTAGGTCAAACATAGTACGTTCCGCACTTGAGTGGTACGGTAATCCTGTTCTGGAAGTCATGTTACTAGACCATGACGAACCTACAAACTATGAGGAAGCGAAGATGAGCCCAGATTCCGTGAAATGGCTTAAGGCCATGAAATCTGAGATGGGATCCATGTATAAGAACAAAGTATGGACTTTGATTGACTTGCCCGATGATTGGTGAGCCATTCAGAATAAATGGATCTTCAAGGGGAAGATGGACGCTGATAGTAGTGTTACTATCTACAAAGCTCGAATTGTTGCAAAAAGGTTTTCGACAAGTTCAAGGTGTTGACTATGATGAGATTTTCTCACTCGTATCGATGCTTAAAAGTCTGTCCAAATCATGTTAGCAGTTGCCGCATTTTATAAAATCTGGCAAATGGATATCAAAAACTATATTCCTTAATGGATTTATTAAAGAAGAGTTGTATATGATGCAACCAGAAGGTTTTGTCAATCCTAAAGGTGCTAACAAAGTATGCAAGCTCCAGCGATCCATCTATGGACTGGTGCAAGCATCTCGGAAGTTGGAATATATGCTTTGATGAGTTGATCAAAGCATATTGTTTTATACAGACTTTTGGAGAAGCCTGTATTTACAAGAAAGTGACTGGGAGCTCTATAGCATTTCTGATATTATATGTGGATGACATATTGTTGATCAGAAATGATACTGAATTTCTGGATAGCATAAAAGGATACTTGAATAAGAATTTTTCAATGAAAGACCTTGGTGAAGCTGCTTACATATTGGGCATCAAGATCTATAGAGTTAGATCAAGTTGCTTGATAAATTTTTCAATAAATACATACCTTGACAAGTTTTTGAAGTAGTTCAAAATGGAATAGTCAAAGAAGGATCGCAAAGACGTTCGACTACATCAACCGCGTTACTCAACGCTTCAGCTTTCGGTCTACGAGGGTACGTAGACACACTCTCCCCTCTCGTTGCTATGCATCTCCTAGATAGATCTTGCGTGATCGTAGGAATTTTTTTGAAATACTGCGTTCCCCAACACTATCACAGATCCGAAGGCAAGATCTTTGTTGCTAAGAGTGGATCCTTTCTAGAGAAGGAGTTCCTCTCGAAAGAAGTGAGTGGTAGGAAAGTAGAAATTGATGAGGTAATTGTACCTTCTCCCGAATTGGAAAGTAGTTCATCACAGAAATTAGTTCCAGTGATGCCTACACCAATTAGTGAGGAAGTTCATGATGATGATCATGAAACTTCAGATGAAATTACTACCGAACCTCATAGGTCAAACAGAGTATGTTCTGCACCAGAGTGGTACGGTAATCCTGTTCTGGAAGTCATGTTACTAGACCATGACGAACCTACGAACTATGAAGAAGCGATGATGAGCCCAGAATCCGCGAAATGGCTTAAGGCCATGAAATCTAAGATGAAATCCATGTATAAGAACAAAGTATGGACTTTGATTGACTTTCCCGATGATTGGTGAGCCATTGAGAATAAATGGATCTTCAAGAGGAAGACGGACGCCGATAGTAGTGTTACTATCTACAAAGCTCGAATTGTCGCAAAAAGGTTTCCGACAAGTTCAAGGTGTTGACTACGATGAGATTTTCTCACTCGTATCGATGCTTAAAAGTCTGTACGAATCATGTTAGTAGTTGCCGCATTTTATGAAATTTGGTAAATGGATATCAAAAACTACATTCCTTAATGGATTTATTACAGAAGAGTTGTATATGATGCAACTAGAAGGTTTTGTCCATCCTAAAGGTGCTAACAAAGTATGCAAGCTCCAGCGATCCATCTATGGACTGGTGAAAGCATCTCGGAGTCTGAATATATGCTTTGATGAGTTGATCAAAGCATATAGTTTTATACAGACTTTTGAAGAAGCTTGTATTTACAAGAAAGTGAGTGGGAGCTCTGTAACATTTCTGATATTATATGTGGATGACATATTGTTGATCAGAAATGATACAGAATTTCTAGATAGCATGAAAGGAAACTTGAATAAGAATTTTTCAATGGAAGACCTCGGTGAAGCTGCTTACATATTGGGCATCAAGATCTATAGAGATAGATCAAGACGCTTGGTAAATTTTTCAATAAGTACATACCTTGACAAGTTTTTGAAGTAGTTCAAAACGGAACAGTCAAAGAAGGAGTTCTTGCCTGTGTTGCAAGGTGTGAAGTTGAGTAAAGACTCAAAACCCGACCATGGCAGAAAATAGAAAGAGAATGAAAAGTCATTCCCTATGCCTCAGTCATAGGTTCTATAAAGTATGCTAGGTTGTGTACCAGACCTGTTGTATACCTTAGGATGATTTTGGCAAGGGAGTACAATAGTGATCTAGGAGTAGATCACTGGACAGCGGTCAAAGTTATCCTTAGAGGACTAAGGAAATTTTTCTCGGTTATGGAGGTGATAAAAGAGTTCGTCGTAAAGAGTTACGTCGATGCAAGCTTTTGACACCGATCTAGATGACTCTAAGTCTCTATCTAGATACATATTAAAAGTGGGAGCAATTAGCTAGAGTAGCTCCGTGCATAGTATTGTAGACATAGAAAATTTGCAAAATACATATGGCTCTGAATGTGGCAGGCCCGTTGACTAAACTTCTCTCACAAGCAAAACATGATCACACCTTAGTACTCTTTGTGTGTTAATCACATGGCGATGTAAACTAGATTATTGACTCTAGTAAAACCCTTTGGGTGTTGGTCACATGGTGATTGAACTATTGGTGCTAAATCACATGGCGATGTGAACTAGATTATTGACTCTAGTGCAAGTGGGAGACTCAAGGAAATATGCCCTAGAGGCAATAATAAAAATGTTAGTTATATTTCCTTATTTGATGATAAATGTTTATTATTCATGCTAGAATTGTATTAACCGGAAACTTGATACATGTGTGAATACATAGACAAAACAAAGTGTCCCTAGTATGCCTCTACTTGACTAGATCGTTAATCAAAGATGGTTAAGTTTCCTAGCCATAGACATGTGTTGTCATTTGATGAACGGGATCACATAATTAGAGAATGATGTGATGGAAAAGACCCATCCGTTAGCTTAGCACTATGATCCTTTAGTTTATTGCAATTGCTTTCTTCATAACTTATACATGTTCCTCTGACTATGAGATTATGCAACTCCCGAATACCGGAGGAACACTTAGTGTGCTATCAAACGACACAACGTAACTGGGTGATTACAAATATGCTCTACAGGTGTTGGTTGAGTTGGCATAGATCGAGATTAGGATTTGTCACTCCGTGTATCGGAGATGTATCTCTGGGCCCTCTCGGTAATGCTCATCACTATAAGGCTTGCAAGAAAAGTGACTAATGAGTTAGTTACGAGATGATGCATTACGGAACGAGTAAAGAGACTTGCCTCTAACGAGATTGAACTAGGTATGATGATACCGACGATCGAATCTCGAGCAAGTAACATACCGATGACAAAGGGAACAACGTACGTTGTTATGCGGTTTGACCGATAAAGATCTTCATAGAATATGTAGGATCCAATATGAGCATCCAGGTTCCGCTATTGGTTATTGACCGGAGATGTGTCTCGGTCATGTCTACATAGTTCTCGAAGCCGTAGGGTCCGCACGCTTAACGCTCGATGACGATTTGTATTATGAGTTATGTGATTTGATGACCGAAGCTTGTTTGAAGTCCCGGATGAGATCACGGACATGATGAGGAGTCTTGAAATGTCCAAGAGGTAAAGATTCATATATTGAAAGGTTGCATTTGGACATCGGAATGGTTCCGAGTGGTTCGGACATTTTTCCCTAGTACCAGGAGGTTACCGGAACCCCCAGGAGAAGTTATGGGCCTTATGGGCCATAAGAGGGAAGCACACCAGCCCACAAGGGGCTGGTGCGCCCCCCCCCCCTCTTGGGCAGGAGGCCCATTAGGACTAGGAGAAGGGGCCGACCCCCCCTTTCCTTCTCCTTCTCTCTTCCCCCTTTCCTACTCTGTGTGGGAGGTGGAATCCTACTAGGACTAGGGAGTCCTAGTAGGACTCCACACCTTGGCACGCCCTCCTAGGGCCAACGGCATCTCCCTCTCCCTCCTTTATATACAGAGGCAGGGGGCACCCCATAGACACACAAGTTGATCTTTTAGCCGTGTGCGGTGCCCCCCTCCACAGTTTCCCACCTCGGTCATATCATTGTAGTGCTTACGCGAAGCCCTGCGCCGGTAACTTCATCATCATCGTAACCACGCCGTCGTGCTAACGAAAATCTCCCTCGGCCTCAAATGGATCAAGAGTTCGAGGGACGTCACCGTAATGCAGATGTGAGAAAGTGATAGAGGGATTTGGAGCATATCACTACGCACTTTGAGCAAGCAAGCCATTAAGCAACACCTCATCCCCTCATAATAGTATTGGCTTTCCTATGGACTCAATGTGATCTTGGATCACTAAAATGAAAAATGTAGACACTACAAAAAAATACACTTCTGTGACGATACGTGTTTGTCACAGTAGGTCGTGTTTTTCTGTCATGCATGTACATCCATGACGATTTTATGACAGAATCAAGATAGTCATACATGTGATGTCGTAGAAGTGTTCCATGACATTACCAAAATTATCATGACGGAAGTGTCCACTTCCATGACGATAAATCACGCATCACAGAAGTGCTTTTGTCAAGGGTGACCGACACGTGGCATCCACCGTAACGGAACGCCATTAAGCTATCGGGTCGGGTTTTGGATCCGATAACCCGTTAACAACCCCGATCAATGGGGATTTTCCACGTGTAAAATCATCATTAGCTCGAGGAGACACGTGTCAGGTCCATGTTGGCACAGGTGTCACTCATCTAATGGGCGAGACACGCCTATGATATGTTGACACGTGGACCGGCCCATCAAGTTTAAATGGGTCGGCCCAACTGAAGGCCCACAAGATTTTGCGAACCATAATGGGCCGGCCCAGCTAAAGGCCCACGAGATTTTGCGGACCATAATGGGCTGGACCAGCTAAAGGCCCACAAGATTTTGCGGGCCATAATGGGCCGGCACAGGTAAAGGCCCACAAGTGTGTGCCATAATGGGCCGGCCCAGGTAAAGGTCCACAAGATTCTTGCGGATCATAATGGGCCGGCCCAGCTAAAGGCCCACGAGATTTCGTCGACATTAATGGGCCAGCCCAGCTGTAGGCCCACAAGATTTTGAGGACCCTAGCAGGCCGGCCCATTAACTGGCTGCCATGTTTTGGGCCAAATGCCGGCCCATATTTGATCCGGTCCATTAATGGCCTGCCATGCTCCGGGCCTAAGAGTGGCCCATATGAAATCCGGCCCGTTAAAAGCCTACCATGTTCTGGGCCAAATTACGGCCCAGATTAGGTCCGGGCCTTTAAGAGGCTTTGGGCTCAATTATGGCCCATATCAGATTCGGCCCGTCAACTGGACACTATGCTGTTGGGCCCACTTTCTAAAGACCCACTTAGTAATTCGGCCTGATATTAGTTTTGGCCTGTTAAGGGCCCGTTTAACATTTCGGCCCTATATTAATTTCGGCCTGTTAAAAGCCCGTCATATAGTTGGGCCTAACTATGGCCCGGTTTGCATCCGGCCTGCTCGCAACCGATATCTTATTGGGCCAAACAAGGACCGAGACAATTTTGGCCTGTTAAAAGCCCGTGATTTGATTCGCACAATCATGGGCCAGGGTTCATTTCAGGCTGTTGCCGGCCCGTGAGCTATTCGGCACGTTTCAGGCCCAACCTACATTGTGAATGCATGACGGCCCGATTATGTACCATAATTTTATGGTTTGGCCGGTTTACTGCGAAGACAGGATATATATACAGTAAAATAACTGCAACATCGTGAATAAGAAAAAACCTAGACTATACAATAAAGAAATTACAACATGTTACATCCACTGGGCATCAAAGTTCGCCACTATGATAATAAAGCACAAGCAGACAGCAGATTACATACACTGGGCATCAAAGATCGCCACCAGTGCAAATAAACACGCAGACAAAATAATATACAAAACCGACAGCACTTCAATAGAGTTCAAGAAAGGTTAGCCCTGCCGGGGAGCTGCAGCGCAAGTAGCTGAGCAAGATGATGAGACTGCGCTTGTTCAACACTTATATCTTCCTCACTCTGAAAGATAAACAAGTAGATAGATGACAGGTTTTGCACATAAAAGTATCAGTGTTGACAATTCATCACATTTCTTACTGACGAATAAAGTGACACAGTTTAAAATTGCATTAACACAATATGGTATTGTTCAGGTCAAGACATGGCAGGAAATGACATTGTGAAGGAGTTGGCAGCTTCACGACACCACTGGATTACAGATCAAGAACTCATAAGTATCAATGGTTAGTGTGCTGTCAATTTATACCATTTCAGATTGGCAAATAAAGAGACGGTTTAAATAATAGTAGAATGATATGACATTGTTCATAGTTAAGACATTGCAGAACATGACATTGTGCTGTAGTGGGTAGGTTCACCACACCGCTGGATTACGGATGAAGAACAGAAGCATACATGCAGTGCAAAAGAAGATCACTTGCTTTGTATAGTTTAATTTACATGGTATGAAGAAGGAACTTGGTTGTACAACTGAAAACTTAAATTGAGAAAGGACAAACTTTTGTTTATGAACTACATGATAAACTTTAAACAAGCAATTTGATGCAAACACCAAAAATAAACAGCTGTTGCAGTCATGCCTAACCAAATATATACAATAAAGTTTGAAGGCTTGAGATGGACAAACTTACATTATTGGTGAAGACAGGCTCTATAAAGGCCTTGTCCATGCTGATGGGGAGGGGGCAATTCAAGAAGTTTACCACAGAATCTTCTTCAAAAGCATTGCCTTTATTCTACATTTTGTTAAGAGTAAATATAGATGTGATAATATACGAAAAAATGGAGAATATTTAAGATAAGATGAAGAGTGATGCTACATAACCAAGTAGCTATAAATGTAAGTGTAGAGATATAGGCAAAAGGTACAACCAAGAGCAATGCCCAGCTAAACCTCTTCAGTACCAACCTTATGGTAAGAGTAAATATAGATCTGATGTGTAGAAAATGGAGGGCAAAGGAAAATAAGCTGCAGAGTGATGGTACATGAACAACTACCTGCCATTATAAGTACACTGATAAAGGACAGCATGTACTTACAAGAACAATGCAGAGCTAAAAAAACATTGGCATTGGATATATTCTACACTAATGTAACCATTCATACAGATCAGATAATTTGGAGCGAACAATTGATAAGCAAGCTATCATGCATACTGCTGTCACATAATGAACCAGGTATGTATGCAAGTACAGTGATACAGGACAACAGGTACTAACAAGAGCAAAGCAGCGGGCAGCATATTTGCGATATCCTGTCGTTCTTGTCAAACCGTAATTCTTCTTCGAGCAGATTTCCTGCAAAAAAGATCCGTAAGGCACATGCGGAAAAGTAGAAGTTCAAATTGTCATGTGATTTCATAGACAGTACCTCATCTTGGGAACGAGACCAGTGCATAACAAGGTTTTTCCATTCAATGTCTTCTAAATTTAGCACAGGAGACTTCACCGGTAATTCATTTATAGACTTGCCATCAAAGTGTGATTTCCTCAGGTAACACCGATACTGCTGCAATGCTTCCTTGAAAAGCACAAGCAAGCTTTGCTCGTCATGACTATCCATATTGACCCTCGCCTAGTTACAACAATGTAATGTAAATCATTGATGTGTTCAATCAGCAGAAAACAAGAAAATAATAACCATGAATAATAGCACTTACACGTAAGTTGGACAGGAAGATGTGAAAATGGTGTTTGTCTTCACAATAATCTTCCCATGATGGGAATATATGCACGTAGTCCCTAACAACATTGAAAGCATTGTCTTTTAAACTGGGAATAAATGGAATGGGGTTCCAATCTGCAGGAATTGGCCGTCTCTACAGTTGGGATAGGTCTTCGGCCGGTGGACTTGCTGTACTTTTTGCTGGAGTGGGATTTTTCTATGGTACAGCTGGTGCTATGGCAAATGAAATCGGTATACCTTTTGCTGGAGTGCAGGTCCTATGTGGTGGGGCTAGTGGTGTGGCGAGTGAAGTATGGGTACAGTTTGCTGGAGTCGGTCCTACATTTTGTGTCACTGGTTGTACAGCCAATATAAGTGGGGTGCTGTCTGATTTCTTCGGCACCACCACATTTTTCAAGGACTTTGCTGGTGCTCCTTCAGGTTCGGCAATCACCCTCTTCCTTTTTGATGTCTGATGCATAAGAATAGCATTTGAGTGGAAAAACATGGTATGATGACAGATGGAATATGTATTGATAGTGGATGGGCATGGCATCTCGACATATATGATGAGTAAACTAAGCAGATGGCGGTGCAACAAAGTAGAAGAAATAAAAGACAGCATATGCAAGATACCCGCAATCAATAAAATATTGCCAAATTAGAACAGGCACCTTGATGGGTGAACAGGACAGGCCATCTGCCTTTGACTCCTCGAGGTTATAATAGTCATTAGGATCATATTCTGAACAAGAATCAACAGGTGGGGAGCGTATGAGTTTCATTGCATCCAGAATGGCACTCAATGCCTTGGTGCCAATTTTGTAAGTCATTGTAGTGTTTAGCTTCAAGAGTGGACTGCTGCTAGTGCGACACAAAGCAACTACACAGATCATAGTGTAGATATAACAGGAAAACCTTAAGCATCAGAGTAAAATCAGCAAAGTGGAACTTGCTGGAATATATGTGCTAGTATTGCCGGTACGGCTAGAAAGGCTTTGGATACCAGCTCTCTTCAAGTGAAGGTGCGGTACTGTTAATATCAGTGTAACTCTCAAAGGCGACACAGCTCCCCGCATTTCCTTGCTATTCTTATAGGATTCAAGTGGGCAGGCCACTACAAATCCTATTCCTATGTTTACAAGATCCTACGAATCAAAGAGGCTCAAAGTGTCCATCACAACCGACCGTATAGACCTCTACACTGCAAATGTCCTTGCTCATCTTCAGTACAAGGAACATACTGTACTACTATCATACTCCCTCCGTTCCAAAATATAAGTCTTGGTAGAGATTTCCACTATGGATCACATACAGATGTATCCAGATAAATTTTAGAGTGTAGATTCACTCATTTTGCTCCATATGTAGTCCATGGTGGAATCTATACAAAGACTTGTATTTAGGAGCGGAGAGAGTACATATTAAAGAACAACGGAAGAGGAACATGGTAAAGAAGAGCAAGTAGATTTGGGATAATAAAATGTTGGTTGCACAGAGCCCACACATGATGAACCAGAGCGCATTAAGAATGCAACTCCCAGCTGTCTCTCGACCATTTCAGACGGTTGGATGAAGATCCTACGTCTCCTAACCCTTCTTCTTCCTCGTCTCTGATTCTTCCCATACAAAACACCGCACGGGCCGCCGGCCGGACCACCGGCCCCCACCGCCTGTGTTCCTCCGCCACCCCCCCCCCCCCCCCCCCCCCCCCCCCCCCCCCCCCCCCGTTTTCTTTGTTCGACGAGGCCCCACAACCACCCAAGCCCCTTTGATCGCACCGGCGAACTCCGGCGAGCTCTGAAAAATCGACTGACCCAATTTTGAAATTTAGTCTACTGTGATTTAACTAGTGTGGAATATAAAAGGGGAAACCATAAGCATTGGGAGTATAGTGTTGAGCATGCCATGGCGGATCTGAAGGTGCAAACCGGACAAAGGCAACTTCGCAACCAAGACAAGAAATCAGAGTAAAGCAGTGGCGATCTATTTTCTTGGTGCGATAAATAAGTTGAGCAGATACGAAAGAGTACCACCTCTGGTGCGGCGCCGTGTACGCATTTGCTAAGAATTTGACAGTGCTGCGGTAGCGATGGCTGTCGGCGGCGTGGAAGCAGATCTAGGAGGGTAGACGGTGGCGGCGGGGCGCGGTGGACGAGACAGTCATAGGAGCGGCGCCAGCAAGCTGGATGACGGCGGAGATGAAGCGAAAGGACGGGATGCAAGGATCCCGGTCCGAAGCCGTGGATGAGAGAGGTCGATCTCTTGTAATGGACGGCGGCGTCGGGGTATCAGCTCTGGCATGGTGGAGGAGGACGGCGGTGGATGGGGTGGCGGACGGAGGAGGGTGGGGTGGAGAGGGTGTTTTGGCGCCCACGGAGTACGAATGGGGAAAAGGGAGGTAGAGAGGAAGGGGGGAACCATGTATTCAGGGCGCGCTTGTCTCAAATGCGAGGAAATTTACAAACTTAGCCCCTGTTTCAAATTTCTACTACATCACAGCAACATTAGTCGGTTGGGGATAGGACGGTAATCTCGCATACACCGAATATTTGCCGACGAGAGTTTGTTTTTGGCGCCCACCGTGTATGAATATGAATCGGGGAGGGAGTCGATTTCGGCCGAGGACACACTGTGTTTTGGCGCCCACCGTGTATGAATCCGGGTGAGAGGCGGTTACGTCACGTTTGGGTGAAATTACAAACCTACCCCTATCGAAACCTATAGAAATCCAGCAGATAGGCTTTGCGTGGCAGGGATAGGCAGTAGTGATTTCCATCTCGCAGATTTTGGTTTCGGGCAGTTACTGCGACTTTCTCCGCTTCGTTCAAATTTTGCAGAGTGCACGTTTACCGTGCCAACTCAATTCGAATCCCATTTGTATTCTATTTTTTTCGGGCGGGATCCATTTTCAATTGGAATTACATTCTATATACATCATTTTTTATATATACTTTCAAAAGCACAACAAAGAATTCTGCTCCTTTATATGTATAATATGATTTACAAATACAACGATCTCGAAATCTTAAGGTTGAATTCGAAATTTTTTAACCAAATTATGTTCTACTAAAATGTATGGATCAGTAATATCTACATATTAAATAACATAGATGTGCGTGAATTCATATGAGTATGCATGTTTGATAGATCAATTTTGGTTCGAGTATGGATTACATGTATCATCATCTCGAATTCAAATATTTGAATCCCTTTTCTGTTCACTCCTTTCACGCCCATCTCTCTCGCATGCATGCTCCTTCAGGTAGCTATCACTCTCTTTTCTCCAGCTCACCCTCACGCTCACTTCATGTTTCTCCTATCCTCGCAAACATGGTCTCTCGACGTCTCCCTTGAGAAGTGTCACACTCTCCCTACCATTATAAATTACACGGTTTTTATTATCTCTCACGTCTCTACTATTCTCTGGTATCACTCGGTACCTAAGTTTTATTTTTCACCGCCACACACACAGTCTCCACTCGTCTTTCACTTTGTCTTTCTCTCTATGGGATTCTCTCACACATCCTATATGTCTCTACATATGACTCATACCACTAAACTTACTCTCTCTCTCCTGTAGACACAACATTTGTTGCGGTCTCCTTTTCGTCTCCATCCCAGACTGACATTATTCATTTGTTTACCGATCAGACAACCCCGACTACCGTCTCCTCTCTCTCTCACAGACACACACACAACTCCTGCTTCCACTCCCCTTCCTGACTACCGTCTCTCTCTCACACACACAAAACTCTCGCCTTTGCACCCCGACTCGTATTTCTTTCACAAACATTTATCGACTAGCTAGCCTCTAGATAGGTTTATACACCTGCACACTCGTGCTTCCACCATCGCATACATGTCTCTCTCCCGCTCCTTGTATCTATGTAGATTTTTCTTCCCTTCTTGAGACACACCCTCTCGATCGTGCACACACACACTATTGCCTCATTTTAAGCTGATACCTATCGCACACACACTCCTTGTGTCTTTGTCACACATGCACTCCGTCCTCCTCCACTCTCCCTCTCTCTCACACACACATGGGCTTTTTGCAACAACTAGCAAGATTCCCATGCGTTGCACGGAACATCAAGATGCATTTGTATGAGTAGTTTATCTTGTGGGGGAAAAGGATGAACGAGGGAAGGCCTTATTTGCAAATGTGGAGAGGGGTGTGGGTATATATTTGCAAAATTGCCATAGTTTCCTTCCTATCCGTCAGATATAGATTAGACGGCCTATATTGCGGGATGGAAGGCACACGATCATCACCGACAATGCTTTTTATAAGAGTAGGGATAAAAAATAGAGTTGGTGATGATGGTGGGCTTGCCATCCTGCAATGTAGGTCGTCCAATTTATATCTGATGGATAGGAAGGAAAATATGGCAATTTACCCGCACTCTTCACCACATTTGCAGATAAGGCCTTCCCTCATTCATCCTTTTCTCCCACAAGATCTTGATGTTCAGTGCAACGCACGGGCATCTTGCTAGTAAGAGTAGAAATTAGACATATACCACTTCTCGAATCTTGAAACCAACAACATTCCTCCCTTATCTCATCAAAACCGCCAAAGGAATATATTTTGAGTGAAACATAACATATTTTTAGTGATATACGTATTTCAAAACTAGACTTTTTTCTATCAAATCGGTGAATATGTATTAATCTACTTTGATCGTGTGGCAACGCATTGGCACATTGCTAGTAGTTATTATAATTTTTTGGACACCAGACAAACGGTGGAGTACATATACGAAGAGAAGAGGCGCACGCACGCAGTCGGCCTCTCACTGTCTCGCACACATGACTGTTACGTAAAGGCGACGTTAACAAATAAACCCTAAAACCCTAGGTGCATGATTGCTGCATTCGCGGGTACTGGGTACGTGGTGGAGCACCTTTGTATGAATAGTCAGCTCGCGTGATAATTTGATCCGTAGGAGTTGATGGTCGGGACCACAGGTGAACGACTTGGAGCGTGGTGGCTCGCCAGTTGCCACAGATCGAGTAGCCACGTTTAAAATATTGTTTTTAGCGGGGTTAATTTAATCTGCATGCATGACTCTCCTCCCCCCATGCTCGTCCAATCCGTTGTGACCAGCAATATTTCCACCCCTTCGCTCCCCCGTAATTTACTCCAACAAATATGCCCACGTAGCTGTTACTTAACTGTAGGTGCATTGGGTCACTGACATATGGGCCCAACAAGGGTCTCGCCCACATGTCAGTGACGCAACTGGACCTGTAGTTAAGTCAGTGCAGCCCAGTCCATATCTTACGTAGGTGTGCCATTGCTCGCTATAAATACTGCGCCTCCCACGACATCGCTATCTCCTCCCCCTCACGTTCACGTTCATCGCTATCTCCTCCCCCTCCCTCTCACATCGACCACTGTTGGTGTCAAAACCGGCGGATCTCGGGTAGGGGGTCCCGAACTGTGCGTCTAAGGCGGATGGTAACAGGAGGCAGGGGACACGATGTTTTACCCAGGTTCGGGCCCTCTTGATGGAGGTAAAACCCTACGTCCTGCTTGATTTATTCTTGATAATATGAGTAGTACAAGAGTTGATCTACCACGAGATCAGAGAGGCTAAACCCTAAAAGCTAGCCTATGGTATGATTGTATGTTGTCCTACGGACTAAAACCCTCCGGTTTATATAGACACCGGAGAGGGCTAGGGTTACACAAGGTCGGTTACAAAGGAGGAGATATACATATCCGTATTGCCTAGCTTGCCTTCCATGCCAAGTAGAGTCCCATCCGAACACGACACGAAGTCTTCAATCTCGTATCTTCATAGTCCAACAGTCCGGCCAAAGGATATAGTCCAGCTGTCCAGATACCCCCTAATCTAGTACTCCCTCAGTAGCCCCTGAACCAGGCTTCAGTGACGATGAGTCCGGCACGCAGTGTTGTCTTCGGCATTGCAAGGCGGGTTCCTCCTCCGAATACACCACGGAAGAGTTTGAATACAATGACAGTGTCTGACCCTGCAAAATAAGTTCCACATACCACCATAGAGAGAATAATATTTCCACCAATCTAATCTGCTCACATGTTTTGGCAGCATGACATCACGCCACGGCCCGGTAATTATTTGAACTGTTTTCCTCTAACCAGCCCCGCACATAACGCGAGGCGGTTTCTTGACACGTCTTGCCAAAGCAGAGGTCGTGTTCCTCTTATCACGGGATTCTCATCAATACGAACATGGGTAACCCAACCGTGCATGTTGGCATGACTCCTAGATCTTAGGTAAGTCTAGAACAGCCACAAAGAGGACGCGTGATATTCACCCCCTTTATAAAGGGACATGGCTTTTTCTTTTTTCCCTCCCGTGCTCAATCGAATCCTTCCCCCGCCTCGAGTTCTAACACCCAAAGCCCAGGTCAGGTACTTCGGACCTTCAATCATGTCCGGATCCATCCTTCAAGGCCAGCGGATGCCTTCCTCCATCACGGAGGAGGACATCAAGAAGTTGAGGGAGGCCAGATATCTGACCGTCGAAATTTCGCATCGGCTACCTGCCCGAGGGCAGGTCGTCCCTACTCCCGAACCCAACGAGAGCGTCGTGTTTGTATCCCACTTCCTCCGATGACTAGGCCTCGCTCTAGATCCCTTTGTTAGGGGTCTTATGTTCTATTATGGGCTAGACTTTCACGATCTGGCCCCGGATTCCCTTCTTCACATCTCGACATTTATTGTCGTATGTGAGGCCTTCCTCCGCATTACCCCTCACTTCGGCCTGTGGCTCAAGACCTTTCATGTGAAGCCGAAGATGGTCGAGGGGCAGCACGCAGCGTGCGGGGGCGCATTAATAAGGAAGATCGTTGGCGCTCCATGGCCAAAGGGTTCCTTTCCAGAGGTGTCCGGATTATGGCAACGGGAGTGGTTTTACGTCACAGCTCCCAGAAGTGCCAAGTGGGTAGCTGCCCCCACCTTTCGCTCGGGCCCTCCACCACAACTGATGTCATGGATCAGCAGGGGGCTGAGCTGGGGTCCAGCTAAGGACGTGCCAATACTGCAGAGCCGTATCCAAGATCTCTTCAAGGGAGATTTCAGTCTGGTTATGGTAATGCAAGTCATGCTGGTTCGTCGAGTCCAGCCTTGCAAACGCCGGCCCCTCCGCATGTGGGAATTCAACCCGACAGGACCGCGCACTATTCAGAATTTCCTCGGCATAACACAGGAGGAGATGTACAAATCGTTCTTCGGACCCCAAATAGAGTGTCCGGATACTACCGAAGACGTGGGCCTGAGTTGCAACTGCCCCGCTGCCCAAGTAAGTAATCCCATAGTCGAACATATTGTCCTTTTATTCGTCATGACATCATTCTGAAGAATCGCTCTTTGACTAGGACTGGATAACAAAGGTGAAATGATCAGGTGTTCGGCCCCCCTTCCTGAGGGCTTGGACAATCCGGTGCTGGAAAAGATGCTCGAGCCAGCACCTTGTCTAGTGCCTTCAAAGGAAGATGAAGGGGGGAATAAAGAGGGCGAAAGCGGGACTCCATCGCTACCAATTCCAATCGAGGGAATGAGCGCCTCCGCGAGGGAGGATAACCAAGGGGAAGAATCTGACATTCCCTCTCCCCGAGGAAGGAAGAGGACTACCTCTGAAGATCCGGAAACTAAGGTTTCCAAACGGGAGAAGAAATCTCCGCCAGGGGGTCCTGCCTCGGAGGGTATTCTTTCCGCACAATGTCTGCGCGAGGATCAGCCCTCTACCGAGCTGTAAGTAATTAAAAAGGTACTTAATAGTGAAGATATCCTACCTTACTTTTGAGGAGAATAAACGAAGCATTTATCTTGCAGTTCGGATCTTAGCCCTTCTCAGCAGAGCTCGTCTTCAGGGGATCTTCTTCCAGAGATGATGGAGAGCGAAACGCCTCCCCCTGCCACACCGCCTCACGAGGCGAGCGACCCTGAGGTGTCGTTGCGGAGGGTTTCTCCTGATCCGGCAAGGCCAGAAGGTAATCCTATGGCCACGCGAAGTCCCCAGTATCCGACTCTTGAAGAGAGCAATCAAAGAGTCCGGCACCATCTGGTATGCGGTCGAACGTACTGAGGGATCTGCTAGAGCGAGCGATTATCTCAGAAGAGCACCATACGTTGATGGCTATGGTGATTGAAAGGATTTCGTCTGCCGAGAGCGGGTTGCATGAAGCCTTTATGAGTCTACTGACGGGTTTTGAGGTACGTGAAAAGATGTACGTTTTTGACAGTACCGCACATTTTTAGGTGTGCCCTGTATAGATAGTAGCCCCTGAGACTCTGGTTGCCGTCGAAAACGGCGGCAAACAGGGGATCGTAGTCCTAGGTAATAACCAAGCCGCCTTTATGTGCAGGTGGTTGAAGCTCCGGTGGCTAGCCGGACTGATGGATTTCCTGGACTAAAGCGGCAACTGGATGCGGCAGATGCCGACATCGTGCTTGTTAACAAGCGGCTTGACGAGGCACAGGGTAGGTGATTTTTTCTGGTGAATGTCACATAGTAAGAGCAACATAATGCCAGTATCTTTAATATGGTGTGACTGCAGATGGAGCTACCACTGTGGAGACCCTTCGGGCGGAGCTTGCCCGAGCCAAGGAACAAGCAAGGAGTAGCAATGCGGCCGCTTTAAAGGCGGCCGAAGAGTTAAGAGCCGAAAAGGCCGCGCATTGCGAGAGAAAAGAGAAGATGGCCAAGATGGCTGTAAAGTTAAAAGATACTGCCGACCGTTGCCAGCTTCTTGAAGAAGAAAACTGGGCGAAGGCGACGGACCTGGAAAAGGCCACGATGGCGACCAAAGACACCCGCTCTGCAATGAGAGCGAAGAAGGAGGAGCTGCGTCAAGCCGGGGATATCGCGGCTGGGAAGCCCTTTATGCTGCGGAGGAAGTTTGGAGATCCTCAGTATGCCCCTCTGGACTGGTTGTGGAGTTCAGCGGACGCATATCTGGACTTGGCGGCGAGTGCTATCGATGCGGCCGAATACTTCGAGAACAAACAGATCGTGAAGTGGACAAGCTATTCTGGTCAGAATTTAACGTTCCAGAGCGTCCGCTGCCATTGATTGATCGGCTTGCCGAATGGGCCGAGCTGAATAGATTGTCCGGACTCGCCATGAGGTCTGTTGTGGATCATCTGTGGCCGGAAAGGCCAAAGCCGAACAACTATTTTAGTTTGGTGCAACGGTTCCTTGGTGCGGTGCCGCGCATTAATGCGATGAAGAGGTCGGCGTGCATAGAAGGCTCGCGGATGGCCCTTGCCCGTGTCAAAACATATTGGGCGGAGATGGATGCCACCACTGTTGTGGCGCAGGGTTCGGCCATAGGCCGAGTGGCTGCCGAGCACTATTTTGAATAAGTTCTTGAAGGCGCTCGTTCGATAGAGGCCCAGTGCTCGAAGAATATTATGTTTGAGTGACATGTATTCCCATTGTAAAAACAATGTTTTATTAAGTTTATCAAGGATGTATTTATACTTTTGCCCGAAAGTACTATGATGCCTCCTATGCGGCCGTTTATGTATATATGTATATAACCCGAAAGATTGCAGTCGTCGGCTTCAGCCCCCACGCATATAATGCGGGGGTGTTCGCATAAGAGGCGTGTTCACACTTGATCCAACGTCTTGGTCCATTAAGGAGGTGATAGCGCAGCGAACTAGGCAACCGGACTATAATGCTTTAACACTTTCACTTAGCCAGAGGAGTTTGACAGTGGGGCTACTATATAGCCCCTGGTGGCTCCGCACTCATCTGAATTCAGGGTGCGTACATGCCTGGCCGGGAAACGGCCCTTCGTTAAGGCGGAGGAATCCCGAAGATTCCGATAGGTCATTGAGTGGTTGACCAGTCTCATGCTATATCATGACAGTTAGTTTTCGGCTTTCTCTACTAAGGTGCTCGTCCGGATGAACTAGGGCACAATCGCAGTAGTTCTCCTGGTGCCGCCTTAGCCGATAGAGTGGAACGCAAGGCAGCAAAACACAGGAGTCGGGAAAACCCAACATTTGACCAAAGACATGATTCGGAGCTGATGCATGTAAGGCCAAACTCGCGACGCCGAACACTCCCTAAGGTATTCGGTCTTCATGGTGTAATCCAGGCCTAAACAGTGCCCTTTGTAATAAGCCCCTGGTGTCCAGGTACGTGCATTATTTTGACGTGGCCACATGCCAAGACGTCAGCATCCTTCTCAATTGTACTGAGAATCCGAGGGATGTGTATCAACAAGAGACAGTAAAAAAGGTTTACGCAGGGTCTTAATCTAAAAAGAATCCTTGGAACGGGTCCCTGTTGCACGTCTGCGCCTATGTCTCTGTTGTGCCGTATCCTGGACGGGTGTAGCACGATGGTCATCTGAAAAAGAGAGGAACTTAGTTGAAAAGTTGTCGTGCAAAAAGGTAGGTTATACTAAAGAAACCATGTACAGTTCAAGATGAGTAAAGTTGAGCCTAATTGCCAAGGCAGCCGCACGGTCTTCCGCGTGCAATGAGCGCTCAATATTTCCATTTACTGTAATGATGCCGCGTGGACCGGGCATCTTAAGCATGAGAGAAGCGTAATGCGGTATTGCCTTAAAGCGAGCGAAAGCTTCGCGTCCGAGTAGTGCTTGATAGCCATTTTGGAACGGAGCAATGTGGAAGGTTAACTTTTCGCTGCGGAAGTTATCGGGAAAGCCGAATATAACCTCTAGTAGCAGGGAGCCCATGCAATGGGCTTCTAGGCCTGGCGTTACTCCTTTAAAGGTAGTATTTCTATGGCTAATTTTTGCCGGGTCTATCCCCTTGTTGCGGACTGTGTCCTGATATATCAGGTTTAAACTGCTGCCGCCGTCCATCAGGACTCGTGTGAAGTGGTATCCGTCAATTATTGGGTCTAATACCAAGGCAGCCCATCCTGCACGCCGGATACTTGCCGAGTAATCCCGATGGTCAAAAGTGATCGGTTGGGACGACCAGTGGCAGAACTCCGCGGTGATAGGCCCTGGGGCACGTGTCTCTAGGAGTGCCGCTTTGTTTCTCCCCTTTATCACGTGTAACGCGTTGACTGTTTTGACTTCTGGTGGGAATTTCTTCTATTCCCCAGTGCTTTGCTTGCGAGGTTCGTCCTCGTCTTCTCTTGGTGTATCCTGCCCCTTATGTTCGGCGTTGAGCTTGCCGAACTGCTTGAAAACCCAACATTCTCTATGGGTATGATTTGCAGGCTTATCAGGGGTGTTGAGGATCTGACATATTTTATCCAGAATCTAGTTTAGGTTGGACAGTTCGTCTTTGTTGCCTTTGGAGGGCAGCTTCTACTAACCTGGCCGAGAGCTTCTGAATCCGGCGTTTACCGTCGTGCTCTTCGGGCTGTCTTCTTTATTCCGGCGCTTGTTTTTGCTGCGTCGTGATTTCCCATTTCCGTCCCTGACTTCGGATGTACTTGGATCGCTGGTGCTGCATCGGGCTAACCAGCTGTCCTCGCCCGCGCAAAAGCGGGTCATGAGGCTTTTTAAGGCTGCCATTGTTCTCGGCTTTTCTTGGCCGAGGTGTCTGGCGAGCCATTCGTCTCGAACGCTGTGCTTGAAAGCCGCTAAGGCTTCGGCGTCCGGACAGTCGACTATTTGGTTCTTTTTAGTGAGGAACCTATTCCAAAGCTTTCGGGCTGACTCTCCAGGCTGTTGAGTTATATGACTTAAATCGTCTGCATCTGGTGGTCGGACATAGGTCCCTTGAAAATTTGCCCGAAAGGCGTCTTCGAGCTCTTCCCAGCTTCCAATGGAGTTTTTGGGGAGGCTTTTAAGCCAGTGCCGAGCTGGACCTTTGAGCTTGAGGGGTAAGTACTTGATGGCGTGGAGATCATCTCCTCGAGCTATATGGATATGGAGGATATAGTCCTCAATCCAGACCCCAGGGTCTGTCGTTCTGCCGTACGCCTCTATGTTTACGGGTTTGAATCCCTCTGGAAATTCGTGGTCCAGCACCTCATCGGTGAAACATAGGGGGGGTGCGGCACCCCTGTATTTGGGCGTACTGTGGTGTTGGGATGTTTGTGGTGTTGCATTGCATACTGGAGCGCCCTTGCGTGGTCCGTAGATGGATCTGGTTGCGCCGTCCTTTTGATGCGAGCCCTCACGCGGATCGCGTACTGGCTTATGTGCGGTGTTGTTTGTCGTTCTATGTTGGCCACGAGGCCGTCTATCCGACCGGATGGCCGTTTTGTTTTTTAATTGCGGGGGATCTAAGGCCTCCTCATCGAATTCAGGTAGCAACTTTCGCTTCGGGTAGCTCTTGGTGTGGCGATTACCGCCGTACTTCGTTGTAGTGTTGAGTACTTCGCTCCATCTGATTCTGAGTGTGTCTTGTGTAGCCCTGGGCCTTTGCTTCTACTTTTTCAGACTCCTCGCGGTGGCGACAAGCCTTTTATGGGTATTCAGTTGCTCCGGGTTCCTGTCCGGTGTAATGTTATCCGGACTGTTATCTTCGACTGAGTCGGGTTGTTTGGTTTGATTCTCCGTGTTGCCATGGTCGGGCGATGGTTCACCCTGCTCTATCGCTGGGTCTATATGACTGTTGTTTCTGCCAAGGCGGGATTTGGAGCGGCGTTTACGCCACCGCCTTGACTGCTTCTCGAGGGAACAATCCTTCTGCGTCCTTCCATTCTTCGACGTCATTTTCTTTGGGTGTGTCCACCATGTATACATCATATGATGAAGTGGGCATCTAGTGCCTTGTGGGCAGTGGTTCCTGTTCGTCTCCTGCATCATCGTCCATGACGTCGATGTCTTTGGAGTCGAAGTCGAGCATGTCGGTCAAATCGTCGACAGTGGCTACTAAGTGGGTGGTGGGTGGGCGCCAAATTTCTTCGTCATCCGCATCCCAATCCTGACGGACATAGTTCGGCCAGAACTCTCCTAACAAGGAGAGAGACCTTAATGAGTTCAGTATGTCGCCGAAGGGCGAGTGCTGAAAGATATCCGCGGAGGTAAACTCCATGATCGGTGCCCAGTCGGATTCGATAGGCACGGGCGTAGGCGGTTCGGAGTCCGTGGCCGGGGAAGGATCCGGCAGCTTGGCATCACGGCTCTTGTGAAGGGTAAGGTCGATACTCGGCTCGATCGCCGCTGAGGATACGGCCTCCGTGGCGGGGTCTATCCACCCGTCCATGGATGGTGCAATTGGCTCCGAATTGAGGGTCAGAGCGGTTGCCGGTGCGATCTCCTGAACACTGTCCGATGGTAGAGCTAGATCATGCTCGTCGTGACTGTGTGCGCACTCAGCAGGGGCTCGAATCCGTCGAAGATCGTCTCCGCGGATATCGGCCATGTAATTTAAGCTTCCAAACCTGACCTAGTGGCCAGGGGCGTAACTTTCGATCTGCTCCAGATGGCCAAGCGAGTTGGCCCGCAGTGCGAAGCCGCCGAATACAAAGATCTGTCCGGGGAGAAAAGTCTCACCCTGAACTGCATCACTATCGATGATTGAAGGAGCCATCAAGCCTAATGATGACGACACAGAGGAACTCTCAATGAAAGCACCAATGTCAGTGTCAAAACCGGCGGATCTTGGGTAGGGGGTCCCGAACTGTGCGTCTAAGGCGGATGGTAACAGGAGGCAGGGGACACCATGTTTTACCCAGGTTCGGGCCCTCTTGATGGAGGTAAAACCCTACGTCCTGCTTGGTTTATTCTTGATAATATGAATAGTACAAGAGTTGATCTACCACGAGATCAGAGAGGCTAAACCCTAAAAGCTAGCCTATGGTATGATTGTATGTTGTCCTACGGACTAAAACCCTCTGGTTTATATAGACACCGGAGAGGGCTAGGGTTACACAAGGTCGGTTACAAAGGAGGAGATATACATATCCGTATTGCCTAGCTTGCCTTCCACGCCAAGTAGAGTCCCATCCAGACACGGGACGAAGTCTTCAATCTCGTATCTTCATAGTCCAACAGTACGGCCAAAGGATATAGTCCGGCTGTCCGGAGACCCCCTAATCCAGGACTCCCTCAACCACCATGGTATCGCCCCTCCCAAGCCCTAGGAGCCCCTCGCTGCACCGCGTGGACGGTCACGCATCACCGTTCCGTTCCTCGCCGCCACTAGTCGAGGAGGACGCCTCGATGTTCCGCTCCTCGCCGCTACGCGACGCGTCGCCGTTCCGTTCCTCGCCGCCACTAGTCGAGGAGGACGCATCGGTGTTCCGCTCCTCGCCGCGACACGACGCGTCGCCGTTCCGTTCCTCGCCGCCACTAGTCGAGGAGGACGCGTCGGCGTTCCTCTACTCGCCGCGACGCGTCGAGGTGGACGCGTCGGCGTTCCGCTACTCGCCGCGACGCGTCGAGGTGGACGCGTCGGCATTCCCAATCTCGCCAGCACGCACGCCGGAGGACGCGTCGGCTCCCCGCTATGAGGAGAACGCTGCGCCGCCCGCCGAGCCCCCCAGCCTTGAGGAGCTTTGGAAATAAATGGATGTCGCCTTGTGGGAGGCTTTGCCTCCAGCAGAGCGCGCCAAAATAGAGGTGGAGAAGAAGTCCGAGGAAGAGAAGCGCACCACGGAACAAGCTGCCTGGGAGGCCTATGTCGTGTCCGAGAGAGTCAGGCAATTGTCTCTTTGGCAGAAGGCTCGTGCGAGGGCCGTGAGGGTGGCGGAGGACGCCCGTGCCGACGCCCTGAGTGCAGTCGGGCCCAAGCGCCTCATCTACGCTTGGCGATACGTGGACCGGGTGCACGCTTCTAGCGAGGAGGAGTACCTGTTGGCGCCGGATCACCACACCGGTGAGATCGCGCTCGCCCGCCGGCAAGCCGCCAATCAGCACCTCGCGAGTTGCGAGGCTGAGGAAGAGGCGTTGTGTCGGCGCGCTGGGAAACGGCCGCGCACCAGGGCACTCATGGCGCGCCGCAAGCGCTCCTGCGAGCGTCGTGGCTTTTAGGAGGAGTATAATTTTTGTTTCGTAAGGCGATCTCATTAGTTTTGGGGCGCAAATGATAAATCCCGAACGTTCAGGAATTTTTAGCGTCCTTAATTAAGTATGTGAAAGGGAAAGTTTGGAAACCTTGTGTATTCATATGCATTTTGCAAGTATGTGCATATAACACAAACTTTACTATATACTATCGCACTACACGTCTCTCTCGATATATGCTTGTAGACTGTGCTACTCCCTCCGTCCAGGTCAATAAGTCATATTTGGTTGTGCACCGTGACCAAGAAGGAGAGAAGACTTATACACCTAGACAGAGGGAGTACTACTATTACTTATGTACGTGCAAATGCACGTTTTAACATTACGATGTGGTTTTTGTAAAAGTAGAAAAACAGCACTAGTCAAGCTTGTGAAACGATTCAATGCAAATAAATGCAAAAATGTTCGTTTGATTGTTTACTTTTAGCTTCCTTCTCTGTGGTTATTTCTCTGTCGTACTTTGTACGGAGTATCTCACTGGTTGGAAAGGCATGAAAATTCCCAAACCGCTTCCTACACCCTGTATCGAATTTTTTGCCTAACAAGTTGTGTCGTGCAATTGGAATTCCAACTTGAGTACTACTACTAGTAGGAGTACCAGGGGCCAGTTCTTTTAGGCTTCTAGATTAGTAATCCCATAACTACTACCTCCTTCCTGGTTTATTTGTCCCCATTGTAATCTGTGTCAAATTTTGATCATAAATTTAACTAATGAAATGTTAGTGCATGTCACATGCACTACTCCATCCGTCTAGGTGAGTAAGTCATCTTAGGCTGTGCACCGTGACCAAGGAGGAGGAGAAAATGAGAAATGTTAATGTTTATTTGCTAATTAATAGTATTGCATGCAATGAACTAACCACTGCATGTCGTGTTTGATATCTCAAGTCATTAAAAGCATGCACACTCTTTATCTCTTATTGGTTGATATGTCAAGAAACAAGAAACGAGGTAGAAGTTAATGCACCGCACCTAGGTGTTTTGGGATTATTTGGTTTTCATAAGATGACTTACACACCTAGACGGAGGGATTACAATGGTGAGGAATAAACCAGTTAAATATTTGGTCAAAATTTAGCACAAATTACAATGGTGAGGAATAAACCAGGACGGAGTAGTAGTTTAGAAGCCCAAATAAATGAGTGAGGTGTCTTATTGTTACTCTCCACTGTGACTAGTCTTGTGGGAAAAGCTGGGGAAGCCGCTAAAAGAACTGGCCCTAGGAGTAGTAGCTAGGGATCGAGTGTGCGAGATGAACCAGAGAAAGTAAATGCAGAGAGATGAAATGCAAAAAAGACGGAGGGATGTGATGGTTGCTTGTCCGTTTATTTTACCGGGCCACTTATTACTGGGAGTGGTTGGGTTTTGTGATATGACGACTTTACTGTCGCGCCGCGAGCGGGGTGAGAGGTGAGACTCCCGTGCAGCGCCGCCCACTGCCGCGCCACGATTGTTATACATGTTGGCTACAGATGACATGGCACTTTCTTATAGTCAACAGTTGGCTATACTATTAAGTAATATTAACCATGCCCTTATACACCTAGACGGAGGGATTAAATCAGGATGACTTGCAAGCAGGTAGAGGAGATGTAAGAAATGGTTCATCGTAAGTCTTTCACCAGTACTGTAGTAAAAATTCATACATGGAAGATTCTAGACTAAACCATAAATGGATACACTTTTATTCATGCACGATACTCCAATAGAGCAAGATCCTGCATGGAAGTCTCCACATGCTTAGACAGCGGATTACATTGAGCGAAGACTAATGATCAACATTTAACTTGATAATGCGTATGTCCAGGTGAACCTCCTTGGAGTCCTCGTGCACCGCGTCGGTGGGTAAAGGATGCCATGGGTTTTCCAAGTCCACATTGGCGGGATAGTCCCAGCTCCCCAAAGTCCAAGTCCGTTCGATGAGGCCAGTGTCGCCGCCCACGTGACCCGGAGGGGTAGTAACACTGACCACGCACCCGTACATCGGCCTCGTGTCAGTGTCAGCGTTAGCGGCGTCGCCCCTGACGCACATTAGAGAGACAGGGCGGTGGCCTGCGCGGGCCTCGCCGGTGCCCACGGTCAAGAGGAAGACGCTGTCGTCCTCCTGATCTTCCAGCGACTCCGGCATGGTGAACGGGTAGCACGTCTTGTACTTGATGTTCTCCGCCATGGGCCAGCAGTGACCACTGCACGCATCCGTGAGGTGATGCACCATGTCCGCTGGCGAGCCACAAAATGGCATCGGGCACTCATAGCAATGGACGAAGGGCTCCTTGGAGGCATCGACAAGGCCGTCCATGAAACGGGAGTGGCTGTAGGGGACGTCGTGCCAGTTGAATATATGAGCAAGTTACTACGAGATTTAATCCGAATAAGCACAAAATAAATCATGAATTCTACCACGATTTCGAACAGGAAGGACAGAAACACATATGGTGCAACGGGAGCAGCACCGTTGGCGTTGAGGTTGTCACCCATGTCCAAACACCACGTAGACACGGTCTTTGAGCACGGTTCATAGTCGTTCCACGCTCGGGCATTGAAGTTTGTAACTATTTTAGATTATAATATACTATTCCTCCTGTGCTAGTAGTAGAGCAGAGTCCTACTCTACTACTCTACTCAAGCAAGTTAGGGCATATCACTGTAGGGAGTACCAGTACTGTGATCACTCAAGCAAGTCGTCTGGCATCGACATGACCCTACGCTGCTGGTATGTGTCTCGTAAGTCAAGCGGCGTGATGTAGTCATCATCACCTGTCCACTTCCCGCAACACATATTCGCTTCCCCATCTTTGTCCGCACATAATCTCGTCCAATCTTCCATCCCCGCTAAGGCGCCTCCCCCCTCGTCCGAAACCCAAGCACTAACAATGGCAGAACCGAGCAGCGTCCGCCGAAAGAGTGGCTGGAATTCGCTCCCCATAGAGGTAATCAAGCTCATTGTTTCGCGTGTGGACAATCTCAGTACCATGTCGCTCGCCGCGTGCTCGTCGGGGCTGTACCGTTTACTCAAAGCCCTCAGGCCGGAGCTTTTTAAGCCAGCTCCTTGCTTGTTGATGCCGCCTGATCTTCAGAAACGGCGTGTCACACAGCATAAAGATCGTAGGGTGGCGAGCATCAACCCCCTTGACTGCGATCCGATCCCCATCAGTCTCAACTACATTAACGGTATGTACTGGGTCGGCATGAACACGTCTTGGATGGTGCTCGTCGACGATCGCGGCAGCTGGATTCTCGTGGATGCTCGTGGAGGTCTTCACTCTTCTGGCCTGCTTACTGCTTCTGTTGCACCCCCAGCCCTGGTTGTTGCTGCTGCTGTTTTCAATGTACAATCAGTAGTATATTTCATCTGTTGGTTGAATAAATGTGTTGTTAGAACGACAAACACAATGTTTTGGAAGTCGTTGCATGGTTCGATCCTTTAGTGCCCCGTACCGTACGTAGCGCATACTATTTTTCATACGGAACACATTTTCCACTTGTTGATAACATGTAGCCCACTAATGAAGGCCCAATAGAGAAGCCCATAATTAACTGGAAGGGAGGCTCTCACATGAATCTGCCCCAGGTACATGCTCATGGTCCCCTAAACATAAATAAGTAAATAAATAAATAAAGCTAAATGCTCATGCACCAGTTCTTTGGGAAAATAGGTAGCCCAGTATTTCTTTTTGAAGAATACCCAAGCTAGGCCTATTTGTTTTCTCCGAATTACTGGGCTGCAAATCTTTCAAGACGAGGAGGCATGCATTCCGGCCTGGCTTAAGAGTATGGTCAATGTCTGTTAAAAGTAATATCAAAAGGGGTTGAAAATTCCAAAAAAATTATAGCAAATGGGATATAAGTTTCTTTTTTGTTTTTGTTCTTCACTGATATCTTATACATATTTTATTGGATTTAACATGACATAGTAGTAAATTATTTTTAAATTTGTTTTAGTATGGCTATTAATTTTTGAATTAAGAATATTTCTTCCCCAGCAAAAATTTGCGAATTTTTTCAAAATTTCCCACATATTTAGTTAACTTTTTGACCCTGGTACTGACCAGAAAATGGCCAGCAATTCTAAAAATGGAAAACGGGCTGCAATAAATTCCATATGAATTAGAAAATGAGTAAAAATTATAAAAATAATAGCAAATGGGTTGTACACGCCACAGATTTTGAGGCTGACTTGTTTACGCAAGGCTTTGTCAGTGAACACACGATTCTAGGAGCAGTGACTGTTGGATGTCCATCCAACGGCCGACGTGCTTCTTCAATCTCTGATATTCCTGCTCCAGACGCCTAAACTAGCGCCGGCGGGACTGCCTGCTCCCTCCTCTTGTGGCCCACTGTGATGCCGCGCAGGCTTCCCCGGCCCACCCTACTCCCTCCGTTGGCCAGGCCCTACGGCGACGGCAGCCTCACACCGCGGCCGAACCAGTGAACCCTCGTACTCCTCTCCGCGTGGGCATCCTGTACCGCCCTCGATGCGGCTATATCTCCCACGTGTCGAAGCACGACTTAGAGGCATAACCGCATTGAAAGCAATGTCGCAAGTGAGGTAATCTTCACACAACCCATGTAATACATAAGGGAAAGAGATACATAGTTGGCTTACAATCGCCACTTCACACAATACATGAATAAAGCATTACATCATCCAGATACAAACAGGGTCCGACTACGGAACCAAAATAAAAGAAGACTACCCCAAATGCTACACAGATCCTCGATCGACCCCAACTGGTCTCCACTACTGATCAACTGAAACAAAACAACACAACGAACAAGGTCTTCATCGAGCTCCTCCTTGAGCTCGGTTGCGTCACCTGCACGATATCATAGGCACCTGCAAGCTGGTTTTGGAAGTATCTGTGAGTCACGGGGACTCAGCAATCTCACACCCTCGTGATCAAGACTATTTAAGCTTATAGGTAGGGAAAAGGTATGAGGTGGAGCTGCAGCAAGCGACAAGCATATATGGTGGCTAACACTCCAACACCGTGTTCACTTCCCAGACTCCGCCGAGAAGAAACCATCACGGTTACACATGCGGTTGATGCATTTTAATTAAGATCAACTTCAGATTTTCTACAACCGGACATTAACAAATTCCCATATGCCCATAACCGCGGGCACGGCTTTCGAAAGTTCAAAACCCTACAGGGGTGTCCCAACTTAGCCCATCACAAGCTCTCACCGTCAACGAAGGATATTCCTTCTCCCAAGATAATCCGATCAGACTCGGCATCCCGGTTACAAGACATCCTCGACAATGGTAAAACAAGTCCCGCAAGACCGCCAATGCGCCGACATCCCGATAGGAGATGCACATATCTCGTTCTCAGGGCACACCGGATAAGCAATCAGTACAACTAAAACCAGCCCTCGAGTTTCCCCGAGGCGGCGCTACAAGGGGCTCAAGTTTGGACCAACACTTAGACAAGCACTGGCCCGGGGGGGAAATAAGATGACCCTCGGGATGCACGACTCCCAAGGGAAAAAGGCTAGGTGGCAAATGGTAAAACCAATGTTGGGCATTGCTGGAGGAGTTTTATTCAAGGCGAACTGTCAAGGGGTTCCCATTATAACCCAACCGCGTAAGGAACGCAAAATCCGGGAACATAACACCGATATGATGGAAACAAGGGCGGCAAGAGTGGAACAAAACACCAGGCATAAGGCTGAGCCTTCCACCCTTTACCAAGTATATAGATGCATTAATTAAATAAGAGATAATGTGATATCCCCACATATAAACATGTTCCAACAAGGAACAAACTTCATCTTCACCTGCAACTAACAACGCTATAAGAGGGGCTGAGCAAGCGGTAACATAGCCAAACAACGGTTTGCTAGGACAAGGTGGTTAGAGGCTTGGGTTAACAATATGGGAGCCATGATAAGCAAGTGGTAGGTATCGTAGCATAGGCATAGCAAAAGAGCGAGCAACTAGCAAGCAAAGATAGAAGTGATTTCGAGGGTATGGTCATCTTGCCTGAAATCCCGCAAGGAAGAAGAACGAGTCCATGAAGAAGACAAACGGACGTAGTCGAACGGATCCTCACAACTCCGGAATGGAACCGTAGCTCACGGGAAAGGCAACCCGGAAAGGAGCAAACAACATAGTAAACAACCACTACAACAACATGGCATGATGCACAACAAGTATGATGCATGTCCGGTTTAATGAAGCATGGCATGGCAAAGTGCACAAGAAATTCTAAAAATTAAGTGGAGATCAATATGCAACGAGTTGCATATTGACGAAACACCACAACAAGTTATTTAGTTTGATCTTGTTTATGTACTCAACAATATTCAATGTTGTTTAGCATGGCAAGGGGTGAAGCAAAACAAAACTACCTATCTAGGCAAGTTTAAATGAGGCTGGAACAACAAGCAACAAGTCCGGAAAAATCCCCATGTGCATTAGTAATTTAAAGCAAACAACAATTTTAAACATTCTTGGTGATATTATCATGATGCGGATGACATGTACAAGTTTATGCAAGTTTTATGAAAATGTTGGCATGAGCATATTATGAAGCATTTGTCATCGTGGCGGAAACATAAAGGGGTGCCACGTCGACGATAACGAAAATGGTGCCGCGGCAACGTTCCGGTTCCGGTAACTCGATTCAAGATACCGATGCAAAGGAGAAGTGTGCAGATGCGTGCAAAAGATGGTGGGGCGCTCCCGGATTTCGGGTGTCCCACCAGATGATGGTAACAAGGCTAAAGAGGGGCAACGTGCATCGACAATTCGGACACGGTTCGAACATGAGCATCTCATACAACTTGCATTCATTCTCGGAAGGTCGTCTCGGCGGTTATACCTTCAAAGCGTGCAAACGAGACGGTTTGAGTTCGTCGAAGAAAGTAGGGGAAGCAGTCATTCGGTGATGGTAGAAGAAGTAGTGGTACAATTGGTCCTCGCTGGTAGTGGTACACGTTCATTTTAAAGAGGTACTTGACGCATCCGAGGTTTCCGAAGGCGACGGTAGTGGAACTTGGTGAATCCGGGTTCTTCGAAGATCGTCATCGAACTTGGTCAAAAAAACACGGCGTGGGTAGACGTTCACTCGACGGTCCTTGGCAACGGTCATCGTACACGGTTCGTAGACGTTCGGGTCTTCCGTAGAGGTACTCAACGCACTCCGGGTGTGTAGTCGTACACGGTTCATAGATGAACTTGGCGGGTCCTCAACGTCCTGGTACTTGGCGTTCAGAGCGGTGGTCGTTCGTGTGCCATAAGTCGTGGTACTTGCCGATCTTGGTGAATCCAAGTGTCTCGGTGGCGGCCATGGTACTCCCTGATTTGGAGGGTCTTGACAACGACAAGAGGGGCCAAAGGTTGTGCACGATGGCAGTGAGAGCTTCAGTGGCATGCAGCGCACGGCGGTGATGCTTGGGTCCCATGGAGGGGCACAGAGGCAAGCAGGCAACGAGGCAGGGGCGACGTGGGAGGAAGCAGGGGTGCCGGACGCGCGTGGAGAGGCTCGAGGTCGAGCTCCTGGTTCCCGCGAACTCCGAACGGAGCGACAGGGACCTGTTGGCTTGCTCCGGCGTGGTGGCGAGGACGAGGTACGGGGGCCCGCTAGAAGAAGGAGTGGAGGGGCTCGGGCATGAGCTCCTGCTCGAGGAAGATGGCGGGGAGGCAGTAGAGCAGGGTGAGGTCAGCCTGATTCGGAGCTGAATGGCAGTAGGACGGCGGCGGCTGCAGGCATCCATGGCCTTGACGAGGAAGCAGGCGATGCAGCAGGGCGACAAGGATGGACGGCGCCGGCGTAGAAGAGGAAGGAGGGCGGCGCTTGGCGTCCCCGGCGATGCGGCGGCCTCCTGGCGATGCAGCGGACTCCTGGTCGCCGTAGAGGAAGCAGAGGGTGGCTCTCGTCGGAGACGGGGAGGCGGCAACGAGGCGGCGACACGGGGGCCTGCTGGACGGGCACGAGGAAGGAGACGCGCAGGGGAGTTCCTTACCCTGGAGCGAGATGGGGCGCGAGCGCCATGGAGGTTCGGGCACTTGGGGCGCAGTGCAGAGGAGGGATGGGTGGAAGGATCAGACAGATCCCGAGGAAGGGGGAGACCAGTAGGAGAAATCAGTGGGTGGCGGCGCTAGGAGGATTGGACGGGCTAGGGCTAGGGTTAGACTGATATTTATATCAGATGAATTTAGGTTAGGGGATATCTCATCCCTACGATCGTAATCGCACGGTCGCGAATAAATATGTTAGGAAGCCCAATTAACAAAACGGAGACGTTTTGTAGATGTTTGGGGATGATCCGGACACAACAGTGACGACTGCTCGGGTCGGGTCCGGACAACTTTTCGGACGCGCGCGCGAGGAGGGCCGCGGGCTGACGAGAGAGGTTAGGTAGGACCTGGCGGTAGGTAGTGGACTGAGTAGACGGCCACGAAGAGAGAGGCCTGGCGACTGTTTCCGGAGACCGAAAACGTCCGACGTTAGACCGGCTATATTGCCGCTATAGTTAACGGTTGGGCTATCAAACGGACTCCGAAGGCGATAAAATTTGACAGGCAGTCTTCCTACACTAAAATAAGACCGCACGCCAACTTTCAACCCATTCCGAGAGACATTTCCTGGCTACTTATAAAATACTATTTCGGACATGCCGCGGGCGCGTGCAAGTGTGGTTGGGCTCAGAACGGACAACGGACGGAACTGGGGGGAACCCGGACAGATGCAAGTTTTGAAAACATGATGATGCAATGCACATGATGACATGACAAGATGCAACACGCAAGCAAATGACATGGCAACATCGGCGAATAACTGGAAGACACCTGGCGCATCGGTCTCGAGGCGTTACAACACTCCACCACTACGAGAGGATCTCGTCCCGAGATCTAGAATGGCACCGGAGGGAAAACGGAAGAGAAAGAGAAGAGGTAAAACTAAGTTGCTTCTTTGACAAACGAGTGAAACCAAAGATCCTTGCTAGGTTGAGAAAATTGAAAAGAAAGAAAGCAACGGAGATGAACAAAATTGAAAGCACTCCGTTAGGAAAGAGGAAAAGAAAGAACCGATTCGGGTAGCACTTCGGTTGAAAAGAGATGAAAGATTTGATAAAATGAAAGAGCTTGAGCAAAAGGACACAACACTCCGGTTAAATGGATAAACCAAGAAAAGAACACAATCCTGACAAAACAAGAAGATGGGTTGAAGAGAGCAACATCACAATGCCTCCGGAGGAAAAGAAAGAAAGGAATGGCATGAACGGAGGTACAAACAAGGTATTGAGAGAGCACGCTTACAACAAATGATAGAACGGAGTTGTTGTATTAACAACAACGAAAGGAAAAGCTTTAAGTGGGCTTATTGAGAACATCTCAAAACTGAGGTGAAATTTTGCCACTAGCGGAAACAACATATTGAATTGACATAAACAAGGAGACGAGAAACTTATTTCACCGGGAGGATAGATGAAGAACTTGGATCATATATGAACACCATAAATAGCAACAATCCTTAGGGATGGCTTTAGGTGAACCGTGACACAAGATAACTCCAATGAAGAGATTGATGGATCTAAAATACCCCATTCTTAACAACATGTGAATCATGAAACATGAACTCAAATTATCAAGAATGACATAATACCACCTCCAATGATACGGTAGAAAGAAATGCACTCCGGATAGCAAGATGAAGAAAGATAAAAACTCCTGAAAACAAGACATGTGTTGAACACCATGTTTATTTGAGAGTATAGCTTGGCGGATCTTAATTTCGAGGGAAAACTTGAGGACAATTGAAGAATGAAAGAAATCCTTGATGAACCACCATGTAGAACCTCCATGAAGAACTCCAGTAACAAAAGGATAACGAGAAAAAAGAGAAGTTGAAAACACAAGGTGAAACCTTGTAATGATTTAGATGAATCTCCATGGTGATATAATTGAAAGAGGTTGGAACTCCGGGAAAAGAGAAGATGAACAATTGACAATGAGAATTAGTCATTGTGAACAAACTCCGGAGGAACGAATCCATCATTTGGATGAAGCAAGAATAAGAATTATGTTATGCGTATCCTTCACCAATTTAAATTGATGACAAGCAACAGATTTTGCATACTACTTATTCTCGTAAAAAGGGTTAAGATAGATATAGCGCAAACTTGAGAAGGTCTTCAACGAAGCACCGGTGGAATCGAAACAATGAATGAATTGCTATGATAGAGAAGGGAGAGAAATCTTAAACGAACCACCGTAAGGATTGAAAATGAACGAATAAAAGATAACGAAACACTGGGAAGAATTTGCAAATGAACGACGATGCTTGTTAGGATGTAGATACATGAGAACGAAGAGATCACGAGTTGATTAGAGAATACTTGAATGAAGCACCAGTAAGATTTGGAGGAAACGAGAGCTGAAAGCTGGAATGAAAAATTCTGAGATGATGAGCTCCGAAGAATCAAACTGAAAGACTCTTGAAATACTCCGGATGGATGAAAAGAATTCTCACGGTAGAAAATGATTATGAGAGAATGGCACGAAGCTAGCACCATGAATCTTGAAGAGAATGGAGCAAGATATGGAGGAAAAAATTCTTATTCGGTCTTCGAATCTGAGAATGACGACGAGAAACACCATCAAGAATTATTGAGGCACTCCGGGAGAATCCCAAAAAACAAAGAGGTTGAACCAACGATGAAAAGAAACTGAAAGATCTTGGAGAAAGGCATTTGACTGATGATAACTCATTCTTACGTCAAACTTTGAAACAAATTTAGGATAGCTCCGGGAAAAATAGGAGAGTCAGGTAAGATCCTGGGAAAAGACCTGTGGGTTAGGGCCCACTCAAAAGAAACACCGTAGAATGATTTCAAAGAGAGAATGCATCGGTTGAATTAAATGGCTAGAATGAGATAACAACCTCGAGATATCTTCAGCACTCCGGAACAATTGAATAGCAAGCGGGGAATGATTAAGAGGTACACCGGCATGAGAAAGCATTGAAACAAGGAAAGAATATGATCAACAAAGCTTGACTTGAATCCACCATAGATGAAAAGAATGAAGAATGATGAACTTGAGGCTCCGTTAGAATCTTCATGAGCATCACCGGATAAGAACATTCAAAGACAAGAATGAAGAGTCTTCACATGAATAAAATGGATACTTTATTAATATATATGAGTCCTTGAAGAAAAAAGGGGTGGGTGGGCGGGGAAAACAAAGGCAACTTGGAGACGGATGAAACAAACAACATTGAGAAGACTTGAGTTGATCTTGCGGATGTTGAAATGATAGGATCATCTTGAAGAGAATCACACCGGTTGAATAGAATTGACATGACAAACTCGATGATCGAGAAGGATTAGTATCACATAAGAATATGAGAACACCCCTTCGGGAGGGTAAGGAATCAACATTTGACTTCGAAGCAACTCGAATACCACAACTCAAAAACAAAACAAAGGATTGGCTTGCAGAATAAGCCGGAACAAACATATGATAGAGATTTCGTCCGAAGTTTTCATGGTGGGGCCTACACGGGCTAGATCGTACAACACCATCATGTACAAGGCAGTGCACATGACATACGAAGCGTCCCCGAGTCAGCATAGCCCAGGACTCTTTAAGACACAACGAGACCACTTTAAAAACCAACCGTGAATAGGCGGACCACTAGACGTCGAACCCCAATTTCATATCATACATCTGTCGGAAAGATATCCAAAGAGCTACTTGAATTCCCACTTATAAACTCCCGAAACTTTCCGGTTATGCAATCAGGTGTTGGGGATACAGGGGAAGCATAATATCTCACCCAAAACTAGCAAAACCTACGTCCAACTGTATCCATCCTTCAACACATAACCAAGAAACCTTCGGAAATCATTTACCTCAACCTTCAAAAAGCATCTGTTATACGAGTTATGGTAATACTCCCGAACTCCCGCCCCAGTACTGGGTGGCGTCGAGGTTATCTCACCAACAACTGCATAAAAGAGATTTTCGATGTCGGCGAAACTCAGGTATTCCAGAATTGCAACGATAAAATTGTGACGACAACACCTCGGAGCTCAACTCCCCGGGACACTGCCACAACCCCTAAATGTCAGGAGGCACCAAGAACAATGTTCTCGTCACAAAACCATCGGAACGATTCCAAGATACCCGCGTGATCCTAATTTTTTTTAGTGAAGTTTGAGAAGAGAAGAGTCAAAACTCTATGTCAGAAGGCCTCACCAGAGCGACGAAGGGACTGAGGAGTAAAAAGAATCCTACTCTCCGATATATATAATCCTATAAGACTCAAAACATTTTTCTAGATTCAACAACGCCAGCGATTTGATCAAGCAGGGGGCTCCTAAGTCGGGGAAGGCTCCGATTACCAACTTGTAATGCCCTCGATGCGGCTATATCTCCCACGTGTCGAAGCACGACTTGGAGGCATAACCGCATTGAAAGCAATGTCGCAAGTGAGGTAATCTTCACACAAACCATGTAATACATAAGGGAAAGAGATACATAGTTGGCTTACAATCGCCACTTCACACAATACATGAATAAAGCATTACATCATCCAGATACAAACAGGGTCCGACTATGGAACCAAAATAAAAGAATACTACCCCAAATGCTACACAGATCCCCGATCGACCCCAACTGGGCTCCACTACTGATCAACAGAAACGAAACAACACAACGAACAAGGTCTTCATCGAGCTCCTCCTTGAGCTCGGTTGCATCACTTGCACGATATCATAGGCACCTGCAAGCTGGTTTTGGAAGTATCAGTCACGGGGACTCAGCAATCTCACACCCTCGCGATCAAGACTATTTAAGCTTATAGGTAGGGAAAAGGTATGAGGTGGAGCTGCAGCAAGCGACTAGCATATATGGTGGCTAACATACGCAAATGAGAGCGAGAAGAGAAGGCAAAGCACGGTCGATGAACTATGATCAAGAAGTGATCCTAGAACAACCTACGTCAAACATAACTCCAACACCGTGTTCACTTCCCGGACTCCGCCGAGAAGAGACCATCATGGTTACACACGCGGTTGATGTATTTTAATTAAGATCAACTTCAGGTTTTCTACAACCGGGCATTAACAAATTCCCATCTTCCCATAACCGCGGGCACGGCTTTCGAAAGTTCAAAACCCCGCAGGGGTTTCCCAACTTAGCCCATCACAAGCTCTCACGGTCAACGAAGGATATTCCTTCTCCCAAGACAATCTGATCACACTCGGCATCCCGGTTACAAGACATCCTCGACAATGGTAAAACAAGTCCAGCAGACCGCCTGATGCGCCGACATCCCGATAGGAGCTGCACATATCTTGTTCTCAGGGCACACCGGATAAGCAATCCGTACAACTAAAACCAGCCCTCGAGTTTCCCCGAGGTGGCGCTACAAGGGGCTCTAGTTTGGACCAACACTTAGACAAGCACTGACCCGGGGGGTAAAATAACATGACCCTCGGGATGTGCGACTCCCAAGGGAAAAAGGCTAGGTGGCGAATTGTAAAACCAATGTTGGGCATTGCTGGAGTAGTTTTATTCTAGGCGAACTGTCAAGGGGTTCCCATTATAACCCAACCGCGTAAGGAATGCAAAATCCAGGAACATAACACCGATATGACGGAAACTAGGGCAACAAGAGTGGAACAAAACACCAGGCATAAGGCCGAGCATTCCAACCTTTACCAAGTATATAGATGCATTAATTAAATAAGAGATATTGTGATATCCCCACATATAAACATGTTCCAACAAGGAACAACATATCCATGTTTCAACAAGGAACAAACTTCATCTTCACCTACAACTAACAACGCTATAAGAGCGGCTGAGCAAGCGGTAACATAGCCAAACAACGGTTTGCTAGGACAAGGTGGTTAGAGGCTTGGCTTAACAATATGGGAGGCATGATAAGCAAGTGGTAGGTATCGTAGCATAGGCATAGCAAAAGAGCAAGAAACTAGCAAGCAAAGATAGAAGTGATTTCGAGGGTATGGTCATCTTGCCTGAAATCCCGCAAGGAAGAAGAACGAGTCCATGAAGAAGACAAACGGACGTAGTCGAACGGATCCTCACAACTCCGGAATGGAACCGTAGCTCACGGGAAAGGCAACCCGGAAAGGAGCAAACAACATAGTAAACAACCACTACAACAACATGGCATGATGCACAACAAGTATGATGCATGTCCGGTTTAATGAAGCATGACATGGCAAAGTGCACAAGCAATTCTACAAATTAAGTGGAGATCAATATGCAACGAGTTGCATATTGATGAAACACCACAACAAGTTATTTAGTTCGATCTCGTTTATGTACTCAACAATGTTCAATGTTGTTGAGCATGGCAAGGGGTGAAGCAAAACGAAACTACCTATCTAGGCAAGTTTAAATGAGGCCGGAACAACAAGCAGCAAGTCCAAAAAAATCCCCATGTGCATTACTAATTTAAAGCAAACAATAATTTTAAACATTCTTGGTGATATTATCATGATGCGCATGACATGTACAAGTTTATGCAAGTTTTATGAAAATGTTGGCATGAGCATATTATGAAGCATTTGTCATCGTGGCGGAAACAAAAGGGGTGCCACATCGACGATAACGAAAACGGTGCCACGGCAACGTTCCGGTTCCGGTAACTCGATTGAGATACCGATGCAAAGGAGAAGTGTGCAGATGCGTGCAAAAGATGGTGGGGCGCTCCCGGATTCCGGGTGTCCCACGAGACGACGGTAACAAGGCAAAAGAGGGGCAACGTGCATCGACAATTCGGACACAGTTTGAACATGAGCATCTCATACAACTTGCATTCATTCTCGGAAGGTCGTCTCGGCGGTTATACCTTCAAAGCGTGCAAACCGGACGGTTCGAGTTCATCGAGGGAAGTAGAGGAAGTAGTCATTCGGCGATGGTAGAAGAAGTAGTGGTACTATTGGTCCTCGCCGGTAGTGGTACACGTTCGTTTTAAAGAGGTACTTGACGCATCCGAGGTTTCCGAAGGCGACGGTAGTGGAACTTGGTGAATTCGGGTTCTTCGAAGGTCGTCGTCGAACTTGGTCAAAAAAAACACGGCGTGGGTAGACGTTCACTCGACGATCCTTGGCAACGGTCATCGTACACGGTTCGTAGACGTTCGGGTCTTCCGTAGAGGTACTCAACGCACTCCGGGTGTGTAGTCGTACACGGTTCGTAGATGAACTTGGCGGGTCCTCAACGTCCTGGTACTTGGCGTTCGGAGCGGTGGTCGTTCGAAGTCGTGGTACTTGCCGATCTTGGTGACTCCAAGTGTCTCGGTGGCGGCCATGGTACTCCCTGATTTGGAGGGTCTTGACAACGACAAGAGGGGCCAGAGGTTGTGCATGATGGCAGCGAGAGCTTCAGTGGCATGCAGCGCACGGCGGCGATGCTTGGGTCCCATGGAGGGGCACAGAGGCAAGCAGGCAACGAGGCAGGGGTGACGTGGGAGGAAGCAGGGGTGCCGGACGCACGTTGAGAGGCTCGAGGTCGAGCTCCTGGTTCCGGTGAACTCCGAACGGAGCGACAGGGACCTGTTGTCTTGCTCCGGCGTGGTGGCGAGGACGAGGTATGGGGCCCCACTGGAAGAAGGAGTGGAGGGGCTCGGGCATGAGCTCCTGCTCGAGGAAGACGACGGGGAGGCAGCAGAACAGGGTGAGGTCAGCCTGATCCGGAGCTGAATGGCAGCAGGACGGCGGCGGCTGCAGGCATCCATGGCCTTGACAAGGAAGCAGGCGATGTAGCGGGGCGACGAGGATGGACGGCGCCGGCGTAGAAGAGGAAGGAGGGCGGCGCTTGGCGTCCCCGGCGATGAGGCGGCCTCCTGGAGATGTAGCGGACTCCTGGTCGTCGTAGAGGAAGCAGAGGGTGGCGCTCGTCGGAGACGGGGAGGCGGCAGCGAGGCGGCGACACGGGGGCCTGCTGGACGGGCGCGAGGAAGGAGACGCGCGGGGGAGTTCCTTACCTTGGAGCGAGATGGGGCGCGAGCGCCATGGAGGTTCGGGCACTTGGGGCGCGATGCAGAGGAGGGATGGGTGGAAGGATCAGACAGATCCCGAGGAAGGGGGAGACCAGTAGGAGAAATCAGTGGGTGGCGGCGCTAGGAGGATTGGACGGGCTAGGACTAGGGTTAGACTGATATTTATATCAGATGAATTTAGGTTAGGGGATATCTCAACCCTACGATCGTAATCGGACGGTCGCGAATAAATATGTTAGGAAGCCCAATTGACAAAACGGAGACGTTTTGTAGATGTTTGGGGATGATCCGGACACAACGGTGACGACTGCTCGGGTCAGGTCCGGGACAACTTTTCGGACGCACGCGCGAGGAGGGACGCGGGCTGACGAGAGAGGTTAGGTAGGACCTGGCGATAGGTAGTGGACTGAGTAGACAATCTTGAGCTGAGAGAAGAGGAGAGAGAGGCCTGGCGACTGTTTCCGGAGACCGAAAACGTCCGACATTAGACCGGCTATATTGCCGCTATAGTTAAAGGTTGGGCTATCAAACGGACTCCGAACGCGATGAAATTTGACAGGCGGTCTTCCTACACTAAAATAAGACCGCACGCCAACTTTCAACCCATTCCGAGAACATTTCCCGGCCACTTATAAAATACTATTTTGGACATGTCGCGGGCGCGTGCAAGTGTGGTTGGGCTCAGAACGGACAACAGACAGAACTGGGGGAACCCGGACAGATGCAAGTTTTGAAAACATGATGATGCAATGCACATGATGACATGAAAAGATGCAACACGCAAGCAAATGACATGGCAACGTCGGCGAATAATAGGAAGACACCTGGCGCATCGGTCTCGGGGCGTTACACATCCACTGCCGCGTCTTCCCCGGCTCCGCGTCGTCCCCTTCCTAGGCCTCGTCGTCGCCCACCGCCTTGGTGCTCTCGGCGCGGCGTGGTCACCATGGTCAACGACATTCCATCGAAAGAGTACTGTACGTGGAGAGGCTGACAGCTGGGTCCACGGCCACAGCCTAGTTTTTTGTGATTTGCCAAGTAAGTCGCTTTTTCAGGCCTGTTGGGCTGCAAATCTTTCAAGACGAGGAGAGCTTTCATTCGGCTGGCCGAGAAAATGGCCCATCAGTAATGAGAAATGGGCTGTACATTTTTAAAACACATCAAACCGGCAATTAGTTTCAAATATCTTTTTTTCATTTCGAGATTTTAAATTACATTAATTTTTATGCGTGGAGAATTTGTTGGATTTTATATTGATATACATTTATTTTTAAAATCAGTTTGAATGTGAGTCGAAATTTCGGGATTAAAAACAGTTCGGACCGCACCGAAATATGCAAAATTTTGTATAATTTTTTAACCGTGGCCACAATATGGGTTGTAATGCTAACAAAAAGAATATGGGCTCCAAAAAACCTTAATAATTAGCAAATGGACTTTTAATTATTAAAAATAATTGCAGATGGGTCGCTCGGCCCATCGTCTCCGCCGCCCGCGCTGCTCCCGCCCCCACCGCGCGCCATCGCCGCCGCCACCACGCGCCCTCGCCGACCGACGTGCCTCCCCGACGCCGGCGAACGCCGCCTCTCCTCCCGGGTCGCCGCGCCGCCCCGACGCCCCCGCGGCACCGCTCGCCGCCCCCGGCCGCCGCGTCCTCGCCGCCCTCCGGCCCTCCCTCGTCGACCCCGGCCGCCATCGCCTCGCCGGAATCGCTACAGTGCTCGCTGGAGTCGCCTCGAGCCGCGTGCCACCGAAACCCTAGATCCGGAGGATGAAAAATTCGTCTAAGTCCCCAATTTTTCAGATCCATATGCTCATGTTCATGGCCTCGTAACTTTGCATCCGTAGCTCCGATTCATGCATATAGCATATCAAAATGTTCATCTCAGAGAGTACATCATTTCATTCCATTGCATCATTTTCATTTAAGTTCATCTTGATGCCTGAAATGCTGTTAGAAGAGGGCTACTTGAGATAATTGTCAGATCTGCTGCTCCATTTAGCTTTTTGTCATTTTTGCCATGATTTTTGTGTGCATGCTATGCCCCTGTGCTCTACATATGTTTTGTTAAAGGTTTTGTCATCTTTCCAGAGGTGCAACCCATGTATTTTTGTGATGTGTGTGGTGACTGGCACAAGCTTGCAAAGTGGTGCACTTAGTAATTCTGATTTCAGGGACTTATCATTTCCACTAAGTCCTTGAGTTGTTTATCTCATATGGCCATATGTTCATGTTGTTTCCTAGTGATCCGTGCCTCTTTTGAGGATGATCAGTAAGGATTTTTTGTTAATCTTGTAGTGCTCTATCCATCCATGTCTTTGTTTGTAATTATGGAGAACCCTAGCTTGAGTCAATCAAGCTCTACTTTTGCTACTTTGTGAATCTGGGCAGATTGTCAACTTGTTTGCAATTTTGCCGATGATGTTGTAGTTGATCCGTGCATGCTATGCTATTGTTATTGCCATGTCTAGCTTGCATTTTGTGTGTTATTAATGGATGTATTCTTAGCTTATCATGACTTGCTCTGTAGTGAGTGCATCGAGCTCGTAAACATGCCTACTTGATATCTGTTTTCAGCATGCTCCAGTTTCACTAAGTCTGAAAACTGATTATGTTTTTTCTATGTTCACATGCTTGCAATTGTATTTTCTGATCCCTTTTGGCTCAAGGTCACTAAGGGACTTTTGTTAAGCTATTTGAGTAGCTCCATGCCTTGCTTTACTTTGCATTGTTCGGTTCCTGTAGCATGTGGTTTTGTTGCTCCGAAGAGAGCTACCTGATCTGAAATTCCAGACAAGTGTTAATTTCACTAAGTCTGAGATCTGTTTTTCATATGCATTTTTGCCATGCTTGTTTGAATCTGTTAATGGATGATTTGGCCGTAGCTCAGTGCTAGACTTTTGTTAAGCATCCTGAATGCATCCCTGCCATGTATTTTGTTGTCATGTTTGGGTGTTGTAGCATGTTCATCTCATTGCATTTAGATGGCTACTTGCTGTAAATCGCAGACCGGTGTCATAGTTGAATCGCTTGCCATTTCCAAACCGTAATTCCGATTCCGGCGTTCTTTATATCGTTTTCAAGCGATTTCATCTCGTCTTTCCAGTGGCACACTTGGATTTCCAAGTTGAGGCCAGGTTCTTGCTTTCCTTGTCAAATCTTGCATATGCATCCCGCATAGCATATCATCTTTGCATCATATTGCTTGATCCTTGCACGTGGTTGATTGTATCCTTGTTGCTTGTTTGTCTTGTTTGGGTAGAGCCGGGAGACGAGTTCTCTAACGAGGAGCCCGTTGAGTTTGCTTTCGAGGATCCAGTCAACTCTGACAACTGTGCAGGCAAGATGATCATACCCTCGAAATCACTACTATCTTTGCTATGCTAGTTTGCTCGCTCTTTTGCTATGCCAATGCTATGATGCCTACCACTTGCTTTCAAGCCTCCCAAATTGCCATGTCAAACCTCTAACCCACCATGTCCTAGCAAACCGTTGATTGGCTATGTTACCGCTTTGCTCAGCCCCTCTTATAGCGTTGCTAGTTGCAGGTGAAGATTGGAGGCTGTTCCTTGTTGGAACATTTATTTACTTGTTGGGATACCATTATATTATCTTGTTATCTTAATGCATCTATACACTTGGTAAAGGGTGGAAGGCTCGGCCTCTCGCCTAGTGTTTTGTTCCACTCTTGCCGCCCTAGTTTCCGTCATATCGGTGTTATGTTCCCGGATTTTGCGTTCCTTACGCGGTTGGGTTATAATGGGAACCCCTTGATAGTTCGCCTTGATTAAAGCTTTTCCAGCAATGCCCAACCTTGGTTTTACCATTTGCCACCTAGCCTCTTTTTCCCTTGGGTTTCCGGAGCCCGAGGGTTATCTTATTTAAACCCCCCCCCGGGCCAATGCTCCTCTGAGTGTTGGTCCGAACCAGGCAGCCTGCGGGGCCACCTCGGGGAAACTCGAGGGTTGGTTTTACTCATAGCTTGACCTATCTGAGTGTGCCCTGAGAAAGAGATATGTGCAGCTCCTATCGGGATTTGTCGGCACATTCGGGCGGTGTTGCTGGTCTTGTTTTAACCTGTCGAAGTGTCTTGAAGAACCGAGATACCGAGTCTGATCGGAACGTCTTGGGAGGAGGTCTATTCCTTCGTTGACCATGAGAGCTTGTCATGGGCTAAGTTGGGACTCCCTTGCGGGGATTTGAACTTTCTAAAGCCGTGCCCGCGGTTTTGGGCAGATGGGAATTTGTTAATGTCCGGTTGTAGACAACTTGAACCTTAACTTAATTAAAATGAATCAACTGAGTGTGTTACCGTGATGGCCTCTTCTCGGCGGAGTCCGGGAAGTGGACACGGTGTTGGAGTAATGTTTGCGCAGGTTGTTCTTTAGTTTCTCGCTCGCGCTTTGCCTCCTCTTCTCGCTCTCTTTTGCGAACAGGATAGCCACCATACCTGCTAGTCGCTTGCTGCAGCTCTATATATATATTTACCTTGCCTTACCTATAAGCTTAAATAGTCTTGATCGCGAGGGTGCGAGATTGCTGAGTCCCTGTGGCTCACAGATTACTATTATACCAGATGCAGGGCCTGATGATTCCGCTCCAGGAGAAGCGTTTGAGCTCAAGTGGGAGTTCGACGAGGACTCTCAATGTTACTATGTTTCCTTTCCTAATGATCAGTGGTGGTGCCCAGTTGGGGGTGATCGGGACCGTGTCGCATGTTGGGTCATCTTTTATTTTGGCGCCGTAGTCGGGCCATGAGTGTATGGATGATGTAATGTTATTTGAGTACTTGATTGAAGTGGCGAGTGTAAGCCAACTATGTTATTCTCCCCTTTATTATTTATATTACATGGGATATTGTGAAGATTGCCTAACTTGCGACATATGCCTTCAATGCGATTATGTCTCTAAGTCGTGCCTCGACACGTGGGAGCTATAGTCGCATCGAGGGTGTTACAAGTTGGTAATCAGAGCCTTCCCCGACCTTAGGAGCCCCATTGCTTGATCGTTATTAGCGGCCGAGTTATGTCTAGAAAAATGTTTTGAGTCATTTAGGAATTATATATCGGAGAGTTTAGGAATTCTTTTTTACTTCCCAGTTTCCTCATCGCTCTGGTAAGGCATCTTGACGTAGAGTTTTGACTCTTCTCTTCTCAAATTTCACTAAAAAAATTTTAGGATCACGCGGGTATCTTGGAATCGTTCCGATGGTTTTATGATGAGAACATTGTCTTGGTGCCTCCTGTCAGGGGTTTAGTGGAAGTGTCCTGGGGAGTTGAGCTCTGAGGTGTTGTCATCATAATTTTATCGTTGCAGTTCTGGAATACCTGAGTTTAGTATGCCGACATCGAAAATCTCCTTTATGCAGTTCGTTGGTGAGATAACCTCGACGCCACCCAGCACTGGGGCGGGAGTTCGGGAGTATCGCCATAACTTGTATAATGGATGCTTTTCGAAGGTTGAGGTAGATGGTTTCCGAAGGTTTCTTGGTTTATGTGTTGAAGGATGGATACAGCTGGATGTAGCATTTGCTAGTTTGGTTGAGATATTATGCTTCCCCTGTATCCCCAACACTTGATTGCATAACCGGAAAGGTTCGGGAGTTTCATAGGTGGGAATTCTAGTAGCTCTAGTTCTTCTTCCACGGATATTGGTTTGAGATTGGGATTTCTTACCGATTATTCGTTCTTGATCCGTACCTTGTTGATTTATTTCTCTACCTTAATTCTACGTGGCTTCTCAATTTATGGATATGTGACCATTTCAAGAGGAATGCATTCGTTCATTTTGTTCGGATGTGAAGACTATATGTTGCAATTTTCATTCCGTTGGATTCAGCTTCAATATTTGTCTATCAATGTGCTGATGGATGTCAACCTCTTTAGGATGGCTCCTCCAACGCGCACGACTCCGAATCCTAATCCACCACCACCTCCACCTCCTCCGGAGGCATGGCAAGCTGTGATGGCCGCAACCAATGCAAATACACAGTTGATCATGCAAATTCTTCAAGAGCGCAATCAAGGCAATCAAGGGAATCAAGGCAACAATCAAAATCACTTTGCTACACTCAACCAGTTCCTCGCTAACGGGCCAAAGACTTTCAGCAATTGTGTTGAGGCAACCGATGCTGACGATTGGCTTGTGGATCTGTGCAAGCATTTCGAGTGTAGTAACGTCAGGCCTGAGGACTTTGTCAAGTTCGCTTCCTTCCAACTCAAAGATCAAGTTGTAGAATGGTTCCAGCAGTACAAGGATTCCAGAGGTGGACGTGTTATCACTTGGGATGAATTTTGTCAAGATTTCCGAGCTCATCATATCCCTCAGAGCGTGGTTGAAAGCAAGCGTGAGGAATTCCGCAACCTGAAGCAAGGCTCTTTGTCTGTCTATGACTACAACAAGTTGTTCCAGAAGCTCGCCCGCTTTGCCAAGCAGGACGTCCCTGGTGAGAAGAGCATGATATATCAGTTCAGGGGTGGTCTCAAAGAAGAAATTCAGCTCGCTCTTGTCCTCTTCGAGCCCTTGAGATACGATGAGTTCTACAACATGGCATTGAAGCAAGAGGCTGCTCAGTTGAGGTGTGATGCTTCCAAGAAGCAAGTCAGAGATGTTACTCCTTCTTCCTCTACTCAAGTGGCCAAGCAGCAGAAGTATTGGCTTCCTCCTTCTCCGTTCCGTCAGCCGTATCAACAGAAGTATTGCGGGGATTTGAACTTTTGAAAGCCGTGCCCGCGGTTATGAGCAGATGGGAATTTGTTAATGTCTGGTTGTAGACAACTTGAACCTTAACTTAATTAAAATGAATCAACTGAGTGTGTTACCGTGATGGCCTCTTCTCGGCGGAGTCCGGGAAGTGGACACGGTGTTGGAGTAATGTTTGCGCAGGTTGTTCTTTAGTTTCTCGCTCGCGCTTTGCCTCCTCTTCTCGCTCTCTTTTGCGAACAGGATAGGCACCATACCTGCTAGTCGCTTGCTGCAGCTCCATATATATATTTACCTTGCCTTACCTATAATCTTAAATAGTCTTGATCGCGAGGGTGCGAGATTGCTGAGTCCCTGTGGCTCACAGATTACTATTATACCAGATGCAGGGCCTGATGATTCCGCTCCAGGAGAAGCGTTTGAGCTCAAGTGGGAGTTCGACGAGGACTCTCAACGTTACTATGTTTCCTTTCCTGATGATCAGTAGTGGTGCCTAGTTGGGGGTGATCGGGACCGTGTCGCATGTTGGGTCATCTTTTATTTTGGCGCCATAGTCGGGCCATGAGTGTATGGATGATGTAATGTTATTTGTGTACTTGATTGACGTGGCGAGTGTAAGCCAACTATGTTATTCTCCCCTTTATTATTTTTATTACATGGGATGTTGTGAAGATTGCCTAACTTGCGACATATGCCTTCAATGCGATTATGTCTCTAAGTCATGCCTCGACACGTGGGAGCTATAGTCGCATCGAGGGTGTTACAGCTTGCTGTTGCACCAGAAAGTATGCATCTGAATTTTGTAGGGACTTCCTCAATCCTTCGGCTTCCTGTCTCAACACATCTGATCGATGTCTTTCAACTTGAAGTTGAGACTCAAGAAGCCGAACTGATTCAGGCAGCGAGTTCAAAGAGCTGGTGCCAGCAATAGTGGCCAGTAACTCGAACACTACATCAAGACATGACTTTGGGATTGTATCAGTGTCTTCAATATAGTTTTTATCAGCTTTCTTGGAGACCAAGAGGCATGTCTCACTATCTCGAACCTTATCCGCATTACTTCCTTTACCATTGCATAACGGGGTACTTTTCTCCAATATTTTGTCTGCATTCTAAAAAAGAAACAAGCAGACAGATCACAACTTTACCATATTGTATATGAAACTTATTTTGGTAAACCAGTTTAGTAGTAAGGTGGACATGATAATAACATGAAACAAACATATATCTATGTAGTATGGTCACTGTATGGTCTATATCATTCTAGTTTATTTTGCCAAATCAAGATAGAGATAGTTCAAATCATATCTATTTAAGACAAAGCAGCATAGGCAAAATATAAATGTGGGAAACTACACAGCAATAACAACACTTGTAATGTGCATGGCATGAGAACATAACTGTTTATTCAATTGAAACTAAAATCAACATAGAGCAAGTTACAACAGCAAACACGTTAAAGAAACATGTTTAAAACATACATGTGATGCCATTGGAGTTTCAATTGCATCCTTCAAATTTGAAATTAGCTGGTATGAGTAAATACAGTGATGCAAGAGCAAAGGGGTATTAACCATAGCTACAGAACCTGACCTGGGAATAATTCTTCTTCTGCTTTAAGCGTTGACTTGGGGTTTGGAGTGGTGGTCCTCGTACTTTGGGCACTGTAGTTGCCTTACTAACTGCTCGTGTTTGGGTGCTCTATGGTGGAGACGGTGTTGTGTCAACTAGAACTAGGTTACTATCTGCTGGGGTTGGAGTTAGAAAGGGTGTAGCTGCTTCTTTGTCCAACTGGTTAGGGGTACAATATGCGTGAGTCTGGGTTATGTGTGGTGGGGCTGGTTCTTGGGTAACTAAAATCGTGGTTCTATCTACATCGACGGGTAGCACGATCTTTTCTGAAGACTATGTTTTTACTCCCATAGATACTGCCATCACCCCCTCCAATTCAAATGGCTGATAAACAAGAAAAGAAATTAAATGTACATACATTGTAAGACATAGAGGTGCAATGGACAATAGCGAAGAAAACAGAGCATGAAATAATTCACATTTATGTTGTTTAACCAAATAGGATAGCATGTCATAATTTCACATATATGATGGCTAATTAAACATGATAGATGACACAATTTCACATATATGATGGCTAACTAAATATGATAGAATGACATACTTCAAAATATGATACTATATAAACAGGATGACATGATATAACTATATGATGTGTCTATTAAAGTGGTTGGCATGCCACAATTCACAAACATGCCGTTGGAAACATGATGGCATGATATAATTCAAAATATGATGCCCATGCAAACATGATGAGGTGATATAACTATATTATGTCTTTAGAAAATGGGTTTGACATGCCATAATTCAGATACATGCTGTCTATGTAAACATCATGGCATGATATAATTCAAATATATTATTTATATACTAAGCAAGTGAGCAGAGGGCAATCACATATATGATGTGTCAACTAAGGAGATGGCATTCAATATCGTGTATATGATGTAAAAACTAAGCATTGCAACACAACATATGCATGATATGAATAATATAACCCTGCCAAGTTTGAGCATACACCTCGCAGGGAAAATAGGAATGGTCATCTGCCTCTGAATCCTCCTCATACGGATGCGAGCGCTCATACGGAGGCGAGCGCTCGTTTGAAACACCATCAATCACATCAGAGCTGAAAACCATTCGAGGTAGGATTTTGTACAAACAGTCACACGAACTCGTGCATCCGTATGAAAGACCGTTGTTTGCTCTATTTTCTTTTTGCGCATTTTGGTTAAAGCTTTATACAACCGCTCATGCAGGCGCAAGCCATCGCACGAAACACTATCTCCTGTGCTGAATGTCGTTGGCGATTTTCGACGACGGCTCCATACGACCGCATACAAGTGTGAGCGGTCACATGGAACACCGCTGATAGCTCCGACCGTTGTTTGATGTGTCCTCCTTTATTCATGCGATCGCCTGAACGACCGCAGATGTTCGCATGATACGCCGTCTTTCTCCCCGTTTTCTTTTCTCCTTAGCCTTTTTCTAGTGTCTTCTTTCCTCGATTTTCTCCTACAACACAAAGTCAAAAACAATCTTTTTCGAGAGTTATTCATCAAGTTATTTATGAGAGCAAAATATCAAAGCAAAAAGAAAAAGACAAAATAATGGGTTGCCTCCCATTAAGTGTTGGTATTTAGGTTGCTAAGCATAACCTCATACCTTAGTATCATTTCAGGTCTCCAGTGGCCTGCGATTCTCTCTACTTACCGCACATACATTTTTAGGTGCAAAAATATATTTCTCTTTCATTTTGGGCTTCTTCGGGAAATACCTCACTATTTATTCATCGCAAATTCTGAAGGTTACTTTCCCTTCTGCACAATCCAATGCTGGACCTGTGGTGTTCAATAATGGCCTACCAAGAGTAGTTGATAATTTTTCATCTTTGGGCATATCAAGGATAAAAAAGTCAGTAGGTATAATATGCCCATTTTTGACAAGGAGGTGTTTTTGCGGCCAACTTTGTGTCTTCCTTAGTGGCGAGAGAGACGTCGAGCGCGGGCGGTCGGCAAGCGCGGAGGCATGTGCGTGAACTGATTGTCAATGCGCGCAAGAGGCAGAGGAAAAGGGCGGTGGGGCAAACTTTTTGGCCAAATCTGACGGCCCACGAGACTCGCATCTGTCCGGATCGGACGCCGATCAATATGTGCCTATTGCTACCCTTGCGCGACAGCCAAACAAGCTGGGTTGGAATTGTAAAATGAAATCCGTGAATTCCAACCCAATGGCATGAGCCAAACAAGCAGTTAGCCACGTGTCACATGGTCCAGGTACGACAGTACTCCCTCCGGTTTTTTTAGTTCGCATATAAGATTTGTCTGAAGTCAAGCCTCGTAAAGTTTGACCAACTTTACAGAAAAGAAGACAAACATTCACAATGTGAAATCAATATCAGTAGATGCGCAATAACTTAAATTTTCATATTGTATAACTTTATCATTATAGATGTTGATATTTTTTTATATAAATATGGTCAAACTTTACTAAGTTTGACTTCAGATAATTTTTATATGCAAAGTAAAAAAGACCGGAGAAAGTAAGTCCACAAGCCATTGACGCATGGGCCCATCTTGGACGAAACACCCCAAACCGAGAGAGTTCCCGTGCTCTCCCCCCCTCTAATCACTTTCCATTCCAAAATTTTCCGCCTCCCTCCAAACTCCTGATCCGCGCCAATCCCCCAAAATTTCCCCTCCTCGTCCTCCATCCGACGGCATCGTGCCCCTCCACGTCACCGATCCACGGCCTAACCCTCCCCACCAATCACGCACCGCCTCCTCCTTCTATATAATCACACCACCGCCCCCGCGGGTACACCATCTCCACATTCATCCCTCAACAATCTGTCCGACTCCGGCCATCTCTCCGGCAACCACCGTATCCGCGCGTCCACCCTTCGTAGCGACGAGAAGATGAGTTCTGCCGGCAGCGGGAGGGGCAAGGGCAAGGCGGTGTCCAAGACCGTCTCGCGGTCTTCCAAGGCCGGCCTCCAGTTCCCCGTCGGCCGCATCGCCAGGTACCTCAAGATCGGCAAGTACGCCCAGCGCGTCGGTGCCGGCGCCCCTGTCTACCTCTCCGCCGTCCTCGAGTACCTCGCCGCTGAGGTAACCGCATCAACCCTCTCCGCGTTTCGTTACCCATAGGCATTCTCCTCTTCTGTCCCCTCACGGGTATTCGATTCTTGGTTTTCTTCTCTTCAGGTCCTGGAGCTCGCCGGCAATGCTGCGCGCGACAACAAGAAGACCCGGATCGTGCCGCGCCACATCCAGCTGGCGGTCCGCAACGATGAGGAGCTGAGCCGGCTTCTGGGCGCGGTCACCATCGCCGCCGGTGGTGTGCTGCCCAACATCCACACCACGCTGCTCCCCAAGAAGGTCGGCAAGGGCAAGGGCGACATCGGCTCCGCGTCCCAGGAGTTCTAGAGCCTCGCAGATCAAACTAGCATCATCACAGAAGATTTGAGGACTCTGTTCGTGTTCTAGTATGGCGATGCTTTAGGTTGTTAGATTAGTTCTGGGTCAATGTGTTGGTTGGTGTATCGATGATGAATCTGGTTGGAATGGAATACTAGCAATCTGGTTCTTGTTATTATTCATCGTGATATGTCAACGTGAAAACATCTTATTGATGTCTATGATGCGGAATGAATGGTGAAAACATGTTTTTACAGTTTGAGTCTGAATGCTGTTCCAGAGAGTATTTTCTGGCAGTCTTTATGTCTTCAGTCATGCCTAATTCGTCAAGATTCAGAAAAGGTGCGATGGTACTATTTCTCAGCAGTTTCAGGATAAACTTCCAGGATGCCAAGACAGCTCCGCCAAGATAACCCCTCCAGAAATCCTGTACAATGTACTCCCTCTGTTCCAAATTACTCGTTGTGGTTTTAGTAATTTGAACTAAAACCATAACGAGTAATTTGGAACGGAGGGAGTAGCAGTCAAGCGTAGAATCTTGCAGACTAACAAGGATAAAAGAAACAGTAAGATGTTACCAATCATTTTAGCAATATAGTGAGCACATCATCCTGTTCGTCCCATGATACCATTTTCAAAGTGGAAGTTGTTTCAACTAGCACATTGAATTCATAATTGCAAGGTAGCTATGTACTGTTTTTCTACCATGACGATGCTTTAGGTTGTTGGATTAGTTCTGGGTGAATGTTTTGTTTGGTGTATCGACGATGAATCCGATTGGAATGGAATACTAGCAATCTAGTTCTCGTTATTACTCCCTGTGATTTGTCAATGTGAAAAAGTCTTGTTAATCTGCATGAAACGGAGGTGCTAGTTCTGTTTAGTCTGATTAATGAATGGCGCTGGACTGTTGTGATCCTGTGGATTACTTTCTGGCCCGTGGGCGTTCTTCTGTTAAGCGAATGCCCAAGTTTGTTCTTGTTGGCAAATGTGATTGTTCAGTTCAGCTATTTGGTGCTTACCCCAACAGCAATTCATGATGATGTGTGAGTGCCCTTTTGTAGATTGAATATAAGGCTTAGAATCCTTTTTAGCACTGAAACACCTGCATATCTTCAGTCATGGCAAGATTCGGAAGTGCGACGGTACTATTTCTTTCAAGCAAGTTTGTAAGCTTCTTCCCCTCCACACACACACACAAAAAAAGGCTTGCAAAACTTCCTGAATGTTTCATGAGAATATGATTGTAAGTTCAATTTGCACCATTCTCAGCGTAAATTGTTCAGTAATCCTCCTCAGTGGTTCGAGGCTCCAGGATGCCAACACAACCCAGACCAGAAATCCTCTACAATGTACTCCCTCCGTTCCACAATACATGCCTTTCTTTTGTCAAAATATAGATATATCTAGACATGTTTTAGTATATAGGTACATCCATTTTTGGACAAATAAAAGTCAAGTATTTTGGAAGGGAGGGGGTAGCAGTTATGCATAGAATAATTTTAGCAATATAGAGCACAGAACAAACAAGCTGTACACTGTTACCCATCTGACCAATCATTTTTAGCAATATAGCAAGCACAGAATAATTTTCATCTCAAGATATAGTCTTTGTTTATTCTGAGTACAGAGGAGGGAGCCGGTTGAATCAAGTGCAGTGCGTAAATTATCACGAAAACCCTAAACCTTAAGACAAAGCGTAGTTCTGTGCCTCTGTATTCTGGTATTACACTAATGTCTATTACGACCCTGTTTTCTTCGCTTGAATTATCTTTCTCTTGACAGGAACTTAAATTATCTTCTAACCTATATGAATGACCAACACTCAAGCAATACACCCAAAGCTTTTACCTCAACGTATCCCAGGAAGATGCCGTACAACTTGGTGCTATGTAACACTTCAAAGAGAGACAATTCCTTGTGCTTTTGTCAACTTTGAAGTGACGTTGAGATCCCTTTTGGTCCTCTTCATAGTGTTTTCACGTGGTTCAGAAAAGGCCCTTTGCATTTCTCTACATACATGAGCAAAAACAGGACAACGAAACCAGTAGTTGTTACAATGGGAAACATATTATCAATATATCATCACCACCATACAACCATATATTCTGTGGAAACTGGAAAGCAACCCTTGTGTCCTAGTGCTATCAGACAGGACGCACGAATATTTGCTCATGATGCAAAGGTAGTGCCAATGCAAAAAGTAGCAAATTAAAAATGAGAGAATACAACTCTCAGTTTAGTTATCACCAAGCACTGGAAGAAGTCTAACACATCCCAGTACTGGCCAAGTAACAACTATAACATCCTACCAGCTCAAGGTCCATTTTGCAAGCCGATATGAGAAAACAACACCAACAGGAAATCCCCATATACCCATAATGCTTGCCCTGACAGCAAAACACCCAGCAATCATCATGGTACAGAACTTCAAAGACGAAACACATGAACATCAACAGCAACAAGAACAAACATATTGCAGAATGCAAGCAAAAATTTGATTTCATTCCATAGTACCAGCCGATTCATCATATGTGATGCAGCTAAGATAGCAACCTGACCATTTCGAGTGGCATACTAACATGCAAATAGAGGATCAACATAGAAAAAAGAAAAAGAAAAGTGCACTCCTTCAATGGCCCCTGGCAGCATAGATCAGGGAGATTGCGGCCACCATGGTGGTGGTGGCGGCATACACCCACTCGGTGCCCAAGACAGCAGGACCTCGACTACGTAGTTCGTAGTCTCGGTTGATAGGAGCGCTAGGGTTTTTGCCTAACTGCTCAATGGTGCAGGAGAAGAGATTAGGAGTAGAGGAGGAGGTAGGAGATAATGATTTATTGCCTGCGTCCAAGGGTGCAGATTACAGGATATATAAAGGCCTTATGGGCTTCTAACAAACTAGGAAACTAACTACTCCTGGACTCCTAACAAACTAGGAAACTAACTACTCCTGGACTCTAGGAACCAACGTAGGATCAGGACTCCTTGTCCCGATCATGCCTCGCCAGCTGTGGCCGTCGGCTGCTGCCCCTGGGCGCGCGACCCGCGCCTGTACGCAGCGCCCCACATGACATCCTTGTGCTTTTGTCAACTTTGAAGTGACGTTGAGATCCCTTTTGGTCCTCTTCATAGTGTTTTCACGTGGTTCAGAAAAGGCCCTTTGCATTTCTCTACATACATGAGCAAAAACAGGACAACGAAACCAGTAGTTGTTACAATGGGAAACATATTATCAATATATCATCACCACCATACAACCATATATTCTGTGGAAACTGGAAAGCAACCCTTGTGTCCTAGTGCTATCAGACAGGACGCACGAATATTTGCTCATGATGCAAAGGTAGTGCCAATGCAAAAAGTAGCAAATTAAAAATGAGAGAATACAACTCTCAGTTTAGTTATCACCAAGCACTGGAAGAAGTCTAACACATCCCAGTACTGGCCAAGTAACAACTATAACATCCTACCAGCTCAAGGTCCATTTTGCAAGCCGATATGAGAAAACAACACCAACAGGAAATCCCCATATACCCATAATGCTTGCCCTGACAGCAAAACACCCAGCAATCATCATGGTACAGAACTTCAAAGACGAAACACATGAACATCAACAGCAACAAGAACAAACATATTGCTAGAATGCAAGCAAAAATTTGATTTCATTCCATAGTACCAGCCGATTCATCATATGTGATGCAGCTAAGATAGCAACCTGACCATTTCGAGTGGCATACTAACATGCAAATAGAGGATCAACATAGAAAAAAGAAAAAGAAAAGTGCACTCCTTCAATGGCCCCTGGCAGCACAGATCAGGGAGATTGCGGCCACCATGGTGGTGGTGGCGGCATACACCCACACCCAGATACCACCCTTGTTCTTCTTCTGCGCTTCAGTCACTGTGAGCTGCAGCTCCTCAGCCTCACTGGTAAGGGCTTCGATCTTCCCATTCTTTTCCTTCAATGCAATCCTCAACTCTCCAATCTCGCCGTCCATTTTACCATTGCAGTTCTCCAGTGCCTTGATTTTAGACATCAGCTTCCCTGCTTCAGCCTTCTCAGCATCCAGTGCTTTCTGAACTGAATTCTTCTCGCTCTGCAGGCGTGAATGCTTGGTATCAAGTTCATCACATGATGTTTGGAGCTGTGACATGGAAACATGGAGCTCCTCCAACTCAGCCCTCAACTTAACGGTCTGAGCATCCTTCTCACGTGTCACCCCCTCGGCCGCCTCCTTGTCAGCCTGGATTTCCTCCACCTTCCTCTTGAGGCTCTCCAATTCCTTCATGATTTCAGTCTTCTCAGCATCAAATGCCTTGGAAGCAACCTCCTTTGCCTTCACCAACACACCCAATTCCATCCTGAGCCTCTCAACCTCTTCTGCAGACATGCTGTGTTTCCTCTCTGCTTCAGCAACCTCTGATTGGAGCTTATCACTTTTGCCCTTCAACAAATCAAGCTCCCTCTTCTTTGCCATTACTTCAGCCTCTAACCCCCCTGTCTTAGTCACAGACAATGCGAGCTCTGTTTCCAAAGAGGCCACCCTTGCATCCATCTCCGCCTTCTTGGATCCCAGCACCTTCAGTTCCTCCACCTTCACCTTCAACTTCCCCTCCATTTCCACCCGGAACGCCTCAGATTCTTTCTTGAATTCCTGGAAGCTTCTCTCCACCTCTGCCTTCTGGCAGGAGACCACCCGAACCGCCTCCTTTGTCTCCTCCAATTGCTTTATGAGTTCGCCATTCTGACTCAATAGCTCGGAATTGTTGCCCTCCAACTCGGCCATCATGGCCGACAGGCTCGCGACCTTGTTGGATATGGACGCCACCTCCGCCTCCTTGACCTGGAGAAGTTTCAGGAACCGTGCTTTCTCCCCAGCGACCGCCTCAAGGCGCGCGGTGGCATCGTCCTTGGCGCCCGCCTCAAGCGCGGCCTTCGATTCCGCGAGCCGGAGGGAGTCCTGGACGGCGGCGAGGCGTGCGCGGAGCGCGGATGCCTCGTCGGCCGCGGCGCGGAGGGGCGCGGCGAGGGCGGCTTGCGCGACTGCGCGCTCGGCAGCGTCGAGCGCGTCGCCATCGGCGGAGATCTCCTCGAGGCGCGCCGTGAGCGCCGCCACCTGGCCGCGCCGCTCGACCGCCTCCTTGAGGAGCATGGAGTTGAGCGTCTTAAGCTGCTCCGCCTTCCGGTCCCGTACCGGCGATGGGTCCCGCTTCTCCTCCATCCCCGGCGCCAGCACCGGGGCAGCGTGGCTGCCGTTGCCACTGCCGTTGGCAGCGGCGGCGGAGTCGTTGCCGTTGCCGTTGGCGGCGGCGGCGGCGGAGGAGGAGGACTTTTTCTTGGCCATGTCTATCCTAGGGTTCGCGTGTGGCTGAAATGAGACAGTTCCCGGTGCGGATTTATGCAGCGGGAGCGTCTCGCTGACCCGTGGGTCCACCATTTGCTGGCCCACATGCCTGCGAGAGAAGTAATGGTGGGTCCGTGGGTGAGAGATGCTGCGAGACGACCGTTGGGTGGGCGAGAGGGTTTGAAATGGAGACGAACGGACGGCCTAGATGAGCCGTATCCCGTAGGCTTATCGCGTGCTGCGGCGCATTGAATCGCAGGCCAGAAAAATACGTTTGTGACGCAGAGCGAAGGAGTGGCCCGTGCGAGCGAATCCCGGGACATCATTTTTGTAAAACGAAATTGCTTCCCTAGAGCAACTCCAGCGCTCCGGTTCAACGAAGATTCGGTCTGTTTTTTATCTGTTTGAGTCAGTTTGACAGACATATATGATCGCTTTTGTGTTTGGGTCGTCGCTTACACTCAACGCTGGTCCGACTCATTTTTAAGGTCGCGCAAAAGACCCATTACCGTAAACATTTTGAAAAATAAAAAAATTAATTAAACATTAATGCCGGTCACAAAGACCGGCGAGAGTCCATGAGTCCATTTTTTTACATTAACTAAAACATCAAATAAAAGTAAGAACTACAAGGAGGCGCGTTGTCCTAGGCATCCTCGTCGTCGTGGTCGGGGCCAGTGAGGTCGATGAGCGTCGACGCCGGGCCAGTCCAAGAGAACGCCGTCGACCAGGCTCTAGCGACATCGTCCGCCGCGGGCTGTACGGTCGTTGGCTAGGCTGGTCCATCGCAGGCAAGAAGGTCCTCCTTCGCGTCGCGCTCCAGCTGCTCGAGGTACTCGCCCTTGCGGCGCTCCTCGGCCAGCCTTTACTGCCGCCATTGATTGAGGTAGGTCCACTCCTGCGCTGGCGTCGTCCCCAACCAGACAGGTGGTGCGCTGACCCATTCACGCACCACCCTGGTTCATGAGTAGCGCTCGATGGGGGTCGGCGCCGGCTCGACCTTGACGGTGGACGGCGGTCTCAACAACGACATGACGCAGTCGCCGGCCGCGGAGAGCGCCATGGCCTTCGCCATGCGTGCCTGGTACGCCTCCTTCTCCTCCTCCTCCTTGCACCGCTCCTCCTTCTCGCTTTCACGGAGGATTGCCACCAGCGCCGCCTGGTAGACGGCCTCCGCCTTCAGGTCCTCGTCGTGTGCGATGAGGGCCGGCGGCGGGGAGCCATGCCGCACGTCGTGAACGCCGCGCCTCCTAGCCTCCTCATGCTGGAACACGAACCACTGCTCCCAAGCGGGAGAGTTGAATGCGTAGGCGGGGTCGCGGCGCTGCCCCGGCATCAACAACTGCCGTCGGCGCCGCACCTCCTCTGTGTGCGCTCTTGCTGACCGCGGCACCGCTGACACTGGGATCCTCTCTGGATCCAAATGCCAGTCGTGTGGCAACGTCATGTCGGGATATGGGAGGGGGGCGTGGTGCTCCCAGTGCCACTTTGCCTGGTGCACTGGGACGCTGATGCGCTGCCGAGGCCGGCGGGAAGACGCTGGCGGAGGCGGGGAGAGCGCGCGGGAAGGGCCTGCGGGGGCCTTGCCCTTGCCGGAGAAGAAGCCCATGGCGGTGGCTAGGGTTTATCACCGACAGGGAAGCACAGTGGGTGGCGAGATGGGGACGAGGGCATTTGGAAGCGGATGAGGACGGCCCCCCAACGCACGCTCGGATTAAAAAAGGCCGGCCGCCATCGCTGATGCGTGGGCCCACGGTGGGCGATCATCATTAATAAAGATGACCGCGGTAGTTGGGCGGCCGCCAGGTGGGGACGCGACGGGCATCAAGAGGACCCGCGGCGCGTCCGCTTCGCGTCCGCACCGACGCATTCCCGCCGCAAATGGGTCCGGGCAGACGCGTTTCGGGAATGGGTCGACGCGTTGGGCCAACACTTTTGTCCACGGTGACCAAAACAGACGGCGGCACACGAAATGGGTACCTGCATTGGAGTTGTTATAAGAGCATCTCCAACAGACGCGCGGTAGCGCAGCGCGCTAAAAAAATTGCAGTGCTGAAATAGTGTTTTAGTGCACGCGGGAGGGTGGTTGCTTTTCCAGGCGCTGCAAAATTTAGCGCGCAGCTGTAGCGCTTCATCAGGCACGGTAAATCTGGAGCGCGCCCAGCCGACGCTTGGAGCTGGAGCTGGCGCACAAACTACCCAGTGTGCTGGAGCTGGTGCACAAAATACCAAGCGCGCGCTGCAGTTTTCCCCAGCGCGCTGAATCTTGTTTATCGCGCGCGGGATTATAGCGCGGCTGCTGAAGCGCTATTTTTGGTCGCGCGTGCTATATAGCCGTTTTATCCAGTGCGCGGCTTATTTAGAGCATCTGTTGGAGATGCTCTAGGCATTTTGATAGAATTATTAGGGAGTCTGATTTTTTTTCTTGAGGCCATTGAGACTATGAATTTTTGGATAAAAGATGGATTTCATTCGCTCAAAATGAAGCATCAAGAGGATACAAACATAATGAGCACACATCTGCCCTCTGCATAGCTAAGATTGACACAAACAATATTAACACACGCAAAAACACACGCTTGCAAATAGCAAAGTCATATAAGACCAAAGCTATGCACAGGCGAGAAAGAAAAAGAAGCGATCAATTACATGATTGTCAAACTAAACAATGACCATAACCGCACCAACCATCTTATGACACCACATGGACTACTAGGCTCTTTAACAACATTGCCTTCAGGAGAATCGGCGCCCTATAGTCAAAAATTGAAGCGACGCCCAAACGCCATCGTCACTGGATCCAACCATCCAAGGCCAGAATCTAGATTTTCACTCTGAAGAATCAATCCGAGCTTACCCAAGCAATGCCTTCAACAAGGTAATGATGTAAAAACATCACCATTGCCAGGTATATCCGACTTGAGCAATACCTAGGTTTTCACCCCAGAGCTCAAAACCGGGTGCTTGAGTAGCACCACCATTGATATCCTTTATGTGTTGTTGCCACCTCTTTTGCATGATCCCAGCAGCTACACGCGATTTGTATCTGTCTCCGCTTGATACGTCTCCAACGTATTTATAATTTTTTTATTGTTCCATGCTATTATATTATCTGTTTTGGATGTTTTATATGCATTTATATGTTATTTTATATTATTTTTGGGACTAACCTAGTAACCTAGAGCCCAGTGTCAGTTCCTGTTTTTCCCCTATTTTGGAATTTCGCAGAAAAGGAATACCAAACGGAATGAAACCTCCGTGATGATTTTTCTGAAGGAAATATGCCCTAGAGGCAATAATAATGTTATTATTTTATTTCCTTATATCATGATAAATGTTTATTATTCATGCTAGAATTGTATTATCCGGAAACATAATACTTGTGTGAATACATAGACAAACTAAACGTCACTAGTATGCCTCTACTTGACTAGCTCGTTAATCAAAGATGGTTATGTTTCCTAACCATAGACATGTGTTGTCATTTGATCAACGGGATCACATTATTAGAAGAATGATGTGATTGACATGACCCATTCCATTAGCTTAGCACCCGATCGTTTAGTATGTTGCTATTCCTTTCTTCATGACTTATACATGTTCCTATGACTATGAGATTATGCAACTCCCGTTTGCCGGAGGAACACTTTGTGTGCTACCAAACGTCACAACGTAACTGGGTGATTATAAAGGAGCTCTACAGGTGTCTCCAAAGGTAAATGTTGGGTTGGCGTATTTCGAGATTAGGATTTGTCATTCCGATAGTCGGAGAGGTATCTCTGGGCCCTCTCGGTAATGCACATCACATAAGCCTTGCAAGCATTGCAACTAATGAGTTGGTTGCGAGATGATGTATTACAAAACGAGTAAAGAGACTTGCCGGTAACGAGATTGAACTAGGTATTGAGATACCGACGATCGAATCTCGGGCAAGTAACATACCGATGACAAAGGGAACAACGTATGTTGTTATGCGGTCTGACCGATAAAGATCTTCGTAGAATATGTGGGAGCCAATATGAGCATCCAGGTTCCACTATTGGTTATTGACCGGAGACATGTCTCGGTCATGTCTACATTGTTCTCGAACCCATAGGGTCCGCACGCTTAAGGTTTTGATGACAGTTATATTATGAGTTTATGAGTTTTGATGTACCTAAGTTAGTTCGGAGTCCCGGATGTGATCACGGACATAACGAGGAGTCTCGAAATGGTCGAGACATAAAGATTGATATATTGGACGGCTATATTCGGACACCGAAAGTGTTCCGGGTGATTTCGGAGAAAACCGGAGAGTCGGAGGGTTACCGGAACCCTACCGGGAGAAGTAATGGGCCATATGGGCCTTAGTGGAGAGAGAGAGGGGCAGCAAGGGTGGGCCGCACGCCTCCTCCCCCTGGTCCGAATTGGACTAGGAGAGGGGGGGCGGCGCCCCCCTTTCCTTCTCCTTCCCCACTTCCTTCCCCCTCCTAGTAGGAGTCCTACTCCTACTAGGAGGAGGAATCCTCCTGGCGCGCCAATAGGGGCCGGCCGGCCTCCTCCCCTTGCTCCTTTATATACGGGGGCAGGGGGCACCCCTAGACACACAAGTTGATCCACGTGATCGTTTTCTTAGCCGTGTGCGGTGCCCCCTTCCACCATAATCCTCGATAATATTGTAGCGGTGCTTAGGCGAAGCCCTGCGACGGTAGAACATCAAGACCGTCACCACGCTGTCGTGCTGACGGAACTCTTCCCCGACGCTTTGCTGGATCAGAGTTCGGGGATCGTCATCGAGCTGAACGTGTGCTAAAACTCGGAGGTGCCGTAGTTTCGGTGCTTGATCGGTCGGGCCGTGAAGATGTACGACTACATCAACCGCGTTGTGCTAACGCTTCCGCTGCCGGTCTACAAGGGTACATAGATCACACTCTCCCCTCGTTGCTATGCATCACCATGATCTTGCGTGTGCGTAGGAAAATTTTGAAATTACTACGTTTCCCGACAGTGGTATCAGAGCCTAGGTTTTATGTGTTGATGTTATATGCACGAGTAGAACACAAGTGAGTTGTGGACGATATAAGTCATACTGCTTACCAGCATGTCATACTTTGGTTTGGCGGTATTATTGGACGAAGCGGCCCGGACCGACATTACGCGTACGCTTACGCGAGACCGGTTCTCCTGACGTGCTTTGCACAAAGGTGGCTAGCGGGTGTCAGTTTCTCCAACTTTAGTTGAACCGAGTGTGGCTACGCCCGGTCCTTGCGAAGGTTAAAACAGCACCAACTTGACAAACTATCGTTGTGGTTTTGATGCGTAGGTAATATTGGTTCTTGCTTAAGCCCGTAGCAGCCACGTAAAACTTGCACCAACAAAGTAGATGACGTCTAACTTGTTTTTGCAGGGCATGTTGTGATGTGATATGGTCAAGACATGATGCTAAATTTTATTGTATGAGATGATCATGTTTTGTAACCGAGTTATCGGCAACTGGCAGGAGCCATATGGTTGTCGCTTTATTGTATGCAATGCAACTGCGCTGTAATGCTTTACTTTATCACTAAACGGTAGCTATAGTCGTGGAAGCATAAGATTGGTGAGACGACAATGATGCTACGATGGTGATCAAGGTGTCGCGCCAGTGACGATGGTGATCATGACGGTACTTCGGAGATGGAGATCACAAGTACAAGAAGATGATGGCCATATCATATCACTTATATTGATTGCATGTGATGTTTATCTTTTATGCATTCTTGCTTTGATTGACGGTAGCATTATAATATGATCTCTCACTAATTATCAAGAAGTGTTCTCCTTGAGTATGCACCGTTGCGAAAGTTCTTCGTGCTGAGACACCACGTGATGATCGGGTGTGATAGGCTCTACGTTCAAATACAACGGGTGCAAAACAGTTGCACACGCAGAATACTCAGGTTATACTTGACGAGCCAAGCATATACAGATATGGCCTCGGAACACAGAGACCGAAAGGTCGAGCGTGAATCATATAGTAGATATGATCAACATAATGATGTTCACCAATGAAACTACTCCATCTCACGTGATGATCGGACATGGTTTAGTTGATTTGGATCACGTAATCACTTAGAGGATTAGAGGGATGTCTATCTAAGTGGGAGTTCTTTAATAATATGATTAATTGAACCTAAATTTATCATGAACTTAGTACCTGATAGTATCTTGCTTGTTTATGTTTGATTGTAGATAGATGGCCCGTGTTGTTGTTCCGTTGAATTTTAATGCGTTCCTTGAGAAAGCAAAGTTGAAAGATGATGGTAGCAATTACACGGACTGGGTCCGTAACTTGAGGATTATCCTCATTGCTGCACAGAAGAATTACATCCTGGAAGCACCGCTGGGTGCCAGGCCTGCTGCTGGAGCAACACCAGATGTTATGAACGTCTGGCAGAGCAAAGCTGATGACTACTCGATAGTTCAGTGTGCCATGCTTTACGGCTTAGAATCGGGACTTCAATGACGTTTTGAACGTCATGGAGCATATGAGATTTGCAGGAGTTGAAGTTAATATTTCAAGCAAATGCCCAGATTGAGAGATATGAAGTCTCCAATAAGTTCTATAGCTGCAAGATGGAGGAGAACAGTTCTGTCAGTGAGCATATACTCAAAATGTCTGGGTACAATAATCACTTGATTCAATTGGGAGTTAATCTTCCAGATGATTGCGTCATTGACAGAATTCTCCAATCACTGCCACCAAGCTACAAGAGCTTCGTGATGAACTATAATATGCAAGGGATGAATAAGACTATTCCCGAGCTCTTCGCAATGCTGAAAGCTGCGGAGGTAGAGATCAAGAAGGAGCATCAAGTGTTGATGGTCAACAAGACCACTAGTTTCAAGAAAAAGGGCAAAGGAAAGAAGAAGGGGAACTTCAAAAAGAACAGCAAGCAAGTTGCTACTCAAGAGAAGAAACCCAAACCTGGACCTAAGCCTGAAACTGAGTGCTTCTACTGCAAGCAGACTGGTCACTAGAAGCGGAACCGCCCCAAGTATTTGGCGGATAAGAAGGATGGCAAGGTGAACAAAGGTATATGTGATATACATGTTATTGATGTGTACCTTACTAATGCTTGCAGTAGCACCTGGGTATTTGATACTGGTTCTGTTGCTAATATTTGCAACTCGAAACAGGGACTACGGATTAAGCGAAGATTGGCTAAGGACGAGGTGACGATGCGCGTGGGAAATGGTTCCAAAGTCGATGTGATCGCGGTCGGCACGCTACCTCTACATCTACCTTCGGGATTAGTATTAGACCTAAATAATTGTTATTTGGTGCCACCGTTAAGCATGAACATTATATCTGGATCTTGTTTGATGCGAAACGGTTATTCATTTAAATCAGAGAATAATGGTTGTTCTATTTATATGAGTAATATCTTTTATGGTCATGCACCCTTAAAGAGTGGTCTATTCTTATTGAATCTCGATAGTAGTGACACACATATTCATAATGTTGAAGCCAAAAGATGCAGAGTTGATAATGATAGTGCAACTTATTTGTGGCACTGCCGTTTGGGTCATATCGGTGTAAAGCGCATGAAGAAACTCCATACTGATGGGCTTTTGGAACCACTTGATTATGAATCACTTGGTACTTGCGAACCGTGCCTTATGGGTAAGATGACAAAAACACCGTTCTCCGGTACTATGGAGAGAGCAACAGATTTGCTGGAAATCATACATACAGATGTATGTGGTCCGATGAATGTTGAGGCTCGTGGCGGATATCGTTATTTTCTCACCTTCACAGATGACTTAAGCAGATATGGGTATATCTACTTAATGAAACATAAGTCTGAAACATTTGAAAAGTTCAAAGAATTTCAGAGTGAAGTTGAAAATCATCGTAACAAGAAAATAAAATTCCTACGATCTGATCGTGGAGGAGAATATTTGAGTTACGAGTTTGGTGTACATTTGAAACAATGCGGAATAGTTTCGCAACTCACGCCACCCGGAACACCACAGCGCAATGGTGTGTCCGAACGTCGTAATCGTACTTTACTAGATATGGTGCGATCTATGATGTCTCTTACGATTTACCGCTATTGTTTTGGGGTTATGCTCTAGAGACGGCCGCATTCACGTTAAATAGGGCACCATCAAAATCCGTTGAGACGACGCCTTATGAACTGTGGTTTGGCAAGAAACCAAAGTTGTCATTTCTGAAAGTTTGGGGTTGCGATGCTTATGTGAAAAAGCTTCAACCTGATAAGCTCGAACCCAAATCGGAGAAATGTGTCTTCATAGGATATCCAAAGGAAACTATTGGATACACCTTCTATCACAGATCCGAAGGCAAAACCTTTGTTGCTAAATTCGGAAACTTTCTAGAGAAGGAGTTTCTCTCGAAAGAAGTGAGTGGGAGGAAAGTAGAACTTGATGAGGTAATTATACCTGCTCCCTTATTGGAAAGTAGTACATCACAGAAACCAGTTTCTGTGACACCTACACCAATTAGTGAGGAAGCTAATGATGATGATCATGAAGCTTCAGAACAAGATACTACTGAACCTCGTAGATCAACCAGAGTAAGATCCGCACCAGAATGGTACGGTAATCCTGTTCTGGAAGTCATGCTACTAGATTATGATGAACCTACGAACTATGGAGAAGCGATGATGAGCCTAGATTCCGCAAAATGGCTTGAAGCCATGAAATCTGAGATGGGATCCATGTATGAGAACAAAGTATGGACTTTGGTTGACTTCCCAATGATCAGCAAGCAATTGAGAATAAATGGATCTTTAAGAAGAAGACTGACGTTGACGGTAATGTTACTGTCTACAAAGCTCGACTTGTCGCAAAAGGTTTTCGACAAGTTCAAGGGATTGACTACGATGAGACCTTCTCACCCGTAGCGATGCTTAAGTCTGTCCGAATCATGTTAGCAATTGCCGCATTTTATGATTATGAAATTTGGCATATGGATGTCAAAACTGCATTCCTGAATGGATTTCTGCAAGAAGAGTTGTATATGATGCAACCGGAAGGTTTTGTCGATCCAAAGGGAGCTAACAAAGTGTGCAAGCTCCAACGATCCATTTATGGACTGGTGGAAGCCTCTCGGAGTTGGAATAAACGCTTTGATAGTGTGATCAAAGCATTTGGTTTTGTACAGACTTTTGGAGAAGCCTGTATTTACAAGAAAGTGAGTGGGAGCTCTGTAACATTTCTGATATTATATGTAGATGACATATTACTAATCGGAAATGATATAGAATTTCTGGATAGCATAAAGGGATACTTGAATAAGAGTTCTTCAATGAAAGACCTTGGTGAAGCTGCTTACATATTGGGCATTAAGATCTATAGAGACAGATCAAGACGCTTAATTGGACTTTCACAAAGCACATACCTTGACAAAGTTTTGAAAAAGATCAAGCAAAGAAAGGATTCTTGCCTGTGTTACAAGGTGTGAAATTGAGTAAGACTCAATGCCCGACCAATGCAGAAGATAGAGAGAAAATGAAAGATGTTCCCTATGCTTTAGCCATAGGCTCTATCATGTATGCAATGCTGTGTACCAGACCTAATGTGTGTCTTGCTATAAGTCTAGCAGGGAGGTACCAAAGTAATCCAGGAGTGGATCACTGGACAGCGGTCAAGAACATCCTGAAATACCTGAAAAGGACTAAGGATATGTTTCTCATATATGGAGGTGACAAAGAGCTCATCTTAAATGGTTACGTTGATGCAAGCTTTGACACTGATCCGGACGATTCTAAATCGCAAACTGGATACGTGTTTACATTAAACGGTGGAGCTGTCAGTTGGTGCAGTTCTAAACAAAACCTTGTGGCGGGATCTACATGTGAAGCGGAGTACATAGCTGCTTCGGAAGCAGCAAACGAAGGAGTCTGGATGAAGGAGTTCATATCCGATCTAGGTGTCATACCTAGTGCATCGGGTCCAATGAAAATCTTTTGTGACAATACTGGTGCAATTGCCTTGGCAAAGGAATCCAGATTTCACAAGAGAACCAAGCACATCAAGAGACGCTTCAATTCCATCCGGGATCTAGTCCAGGTGGGAGACATAGTGATTTGCAAGATACATACGGATCTGAATGTAGCAGACCTGTTGACTAAGCCTCTTCCACGAGCAAAACATGATCAGCACCAAAGCTCCATGGGTGTTAGAATCATTACAGTGTAATCTAGATTATTGACTCTAGTGCAAGTAGGAGAGTGAAGGAAATATGCCCTAGAGGCAATAATAATGTTATTATTTTATTTCCTTATATCATGATAAATGTTTATTATTCATGCTAGAATTGTATTATCCATAAACATAATACTTGTGTGAATACATAGACAAACTAAACGTCACTAGTATGCCTCTACTTGACTAGCTCGTTAATCAAAGATGGTTATGTTTCCTAACCATAGACATGTGTTGTCATTTGATCAACGGGATCACGTTATTAGAAGAATGATGTGATTGACATGACCCATTCCATTAGTTAGCACCCGATCATTTAGTATGTTGCTATTGCTTTCTTCATGACTTATACATGTTCCTATGACTATGAGATTATGCAACTCCCGTTTGCTGGAGGAACACTTTGTGTGCTACCAAACATCACAACGTAACTGGGTGATTATAAAGGAGCTCTACAGGTGTCTCCAAAGGTAAATGTTGGGTTGGCGTATTTCGAGATTAGGATTTGTCACTCCGATTGTCGGAGAGGTATCTCTGGGCCCTCTCGGTAATGCACATCACATAAGCCTTGCAAGCATTGCAACTAATGAGTTGGTTGCGAGATGATGTATTACGAAACGAGTAAAGAGACTTGCCGGTAACGAGATTGAACTAGGTATTGAGATACCGACGATCGAATCTCGGGCAAGTAACATACCGATGACAAAGGGAACAACGTATGTTGTTATGCGGTCTGACTGATAAAGATCTTCGTAGAATATGTGGGAGCCAATATGAGCATCCAGGTTCCTCTATTGGTTATTGACCGGAGACATGTCTCGGTCATGTCTACATTGTTCTCGAACCTGTAGGGTCCGCACGCTTAAGGTTTCGATGATAGTTATATTATGAGTTTATGAGTTTTGATGTACCGAAGTTAGTTCGGTGTACCGGATGTGATCACAGACATAACGAGGAGTCTCGAAATGGTCGAGACATAAAGATTGATATATTGGACGGCTATATTCGGACACCGAAAGTGTTCCGGGTGATTTCGGAGAAAACCGGAGAGCCGGAGGGTTACTGGAACCCTACCGGGAGAAGTAATGGGCCATATGGGCCTTAGTGGAGAGAGAGAGGGGCAGCAAGGGTGGGACGCGCGCCTCCTCCCCTGGTCCGAATTGGACTAGGAGAGGGGGGGGGGGCGCCCCCCTTTCCTTCTCCTTCCCCACTTCCTTCCCCCTCCTAGTAGGAGTCCTACTCCTACTAGGAGGACTCCTCCTGGCGCGCCAATAGGGGCCGGCCGGCATCCTCCCCTTGCTCCTTTATATACGGGGGCAGGGGGCACCCCTAGACACACAAGTTGATCCACGTGATCGTTTTCTTAGCCGTGTGCGGTGCCCCCTTCCACCATAATCCTCGATAATATTGTAGCGGTGCTTAGGCGAAGCCCTGCGACGGTAGAACATCAAGACCGTCACCACGCCGTCGTGCTGACGGAACTCTTCCCCGACGCTTTGCTGGATCGGAGTCCGGGGATCGTCATCGAGCTGAACGTGTGCTAAAACTCGGAGGTGCCGTAGTTTCCGTGCTTGATCGGTCGGGCCGTGAAGACGTACGACTACATCAACCGCGTTGTGCTAACGCTTCCGCTGTTGGTCTACAAGGGTACATAGATCACACTCTCCCCTCGTTGCTATGCATCACCATGATCTTGCGTGTGCGTAGGAAAATTTTGAAATTACTACGTTTCCCAACATTTTCTTGGACCAGAAGACAACCAGGAGACTTGGAGATGAAGTCGGAGGAGCCACGAGGTGGCCACAAGGACGGAGGGCGCACCCAGGGGGTAGGGCGCGCCCCACACTTGTGGCCCCCCGTGCACCTCCTGACCTAATTCTTTCGCCTATATATTCCCAAATATCCCCAAACACCAGAGGCATCCACAGAAACATTTTTCCACCACCGCAACCTTTTGTACCCGTGAGATCCCATCTAGGGACCTTTTCTGGCTCCCTGTCGGAGGGGGATTCGATCATGGAGGGCTTCTACATCAACTCTATTGCCCTTCCGATGAAGCGTGAGTAGTTTACCTCAGAGCTACGGGTATATAGCTAGCAGCTAGATGGCTTCTTCTCTCTCTTTGATTCTAAATACTATGTTCTCCTTGATGTTCTTGGAGATCTATTCGATGTAATACTTTTTTGCGGTGTGTTTGCCAATATTCGATGAATTGTGGATTTATGATCAGCTTATCTATGAATATTATTTGAATCTCCTTTGAATTCTTTTATGCATGATTTGATATCTTTGTAATTCTCTTCAAACTATCGGTTTGGTTTGGCCAACTACATTGGTTTTTCTTGCAATGGGAGAAGTGCTTAGCTTTGGGTTCAATCTTGTAGTGTCCTTTCCCAATGACAGTAGGGGCAGCAAGGCACGTATTGTATTGTTGCCATCGAGGATAAAAAGATGGGGTTTTCATCATATTGCTTGAGTTAATTCCTCTACATCATGTCATCTTACTTAATGTGTTACTCTGTTCTTCATGAACTTAATACTCTAGATGCAGACATGAGTCGGTCGATGTGTGGAGTAATAGTAGTACATGCAGAATCGTTTCGGTCTACTTGACACGGACATGATGCCTATATTCATGATCATTGCCTTAGATATCGTCATAACTTTGCACTTTTCTATCAATTGCTCGGCAGTAATTTGTTCACCCACCGTATTATTTGCTATCTTGAGAGAAGCCTCCAGTGAAACCTATGACCCCCGGGTCTATTTTCCATCATATAAGTTTCTGGTCTACCATTTTGCAATCTTTTACTTTCTGATCTATAAACCAAAAATACCAAAAATATTTACTTTACCATTTATTTATCTATATCATATCTCACTTTCGCAAGTAACCGTGAAGGGATTGACAACCCCTTTATCGCGTTGGGTGCAAGTTGTTTGATTGTTTGTGCAGGTATTAGGTGATTTTTGCGTTGTCTCCTACTGGATTGATACCTTGGTTCTCAAACTGAGGGAAATACTTATCTCTACTTTGCTGCATCACCCTTTCCTCTTCAAGGGAAAAACGAACGCAAGCTCAAGAAGTAGCACCGCTGCACAACCATTCCTCTGCGTCAAGCCGTTGTCCATAATTCGATCTCCCTACTGAAGTCAACCACCGGATCCGAAGAAAAACTCTCACATGGACCACTCGGTGGCTCTTGCAATCTGATTCTACCGCCGCGGGATGTAGTTATCAACAAGGACCAAGAGTAGTTGCTCCATACTTTGAGGATATCTGTGTTCAGCTTACTACTTTTAGTAGAGTTGAATTCTTTGCGTGTAATAGGGATGCTAATTCTGTTGCTCATGGCTTACCTAGGGAGGCTAGTCACAATCACAATGTTTGGGTTGATGAACCTCGAGTGACTGTTAAGCCCCTAGTTTTATTATTTTCTTACTTGTGGATGATGTAACAACTAGACTCTTATATTTCTTTACAGAAGAAGTATTTTTTCTTGATAAAATATTTGATAACAATAAAGTGAGGCATGATGGTGTTCCCTCAAATCAAAAAATAAAAGGATATATAGCTAGAACCGAAAATGATCCATCCACAAGCTCTTACGAAGCCACTATGTGAACTTCCTTATTATCTCTCTCTCTCCCTGAATTTAATGGGATGGGCCTCATCCACTAATCCTAGTCTAATTAATTACTTCCATATTATCCATTACATAAAATTACAATATAAGTTTTCATGGACTCGGAGCCCCGACTAATAAAAATAATGCTTGGTTGGATCTGGCGGGCATGCAATGTTTCAATGATTGCATCGCTGACCTCGGCCTCCGAGAGTTAGATAGAGTTGGCGCCCGGTTCACCCGGACGAACTGTCAGTTAGATCCCACCATGAGTGTACTCCCTTCGGTCCTTTTTAGTTCGCATATAAGATTTGTCTGAAGTCAAGCCTCGTAAAGTTTGACCAACTTTATAGAAAAAATACCAACATTCACAATGTGAAATCAATACTAGTTTATGCATCATGACTTAAAGTTTCATATAGTATTGTATAACTTTAGCATGGTAAATGTTAATATTTTTTTATGTAAATATGGTCAAACTTTGAGTAGTTTGACTTCAGAAAATTCTTATATGCAGAGTAAAAAGGACTGGAGGGAGTACTTGACTGAGTCTTCATGTCCCCGGATTGGGAGCTACGGTTCCCTCTCGCTTACCTCCAGGCCATCACGCGAATTGGCTCGTACCACGTGTCTTTGCTGCTCTCTTCTTCGGACGACCGTCCCTGCCCCCCTCCCAGATTCTGCTTCAAAACATTTTTGCTCTGCCAACCTGGTTTCATTCAGGTGGTTAAGTCCCACTGGGAGGCAGCGTGTTTAGAGCCCCATCGTGTCATGTCGGCGACTGACGACTGGCACTTCTTGGCTAAGCGTGCCCAACAATTTATGAAGGGATGGGGCGCCAATATTGTCCATGACCTTCAAGTCCTAAAGGCGTCGCTCCTTTCACAGATCCAAGCTCTAGATTTGAAGGCGGATACGGTGGGGCTAGCTTCCGACGAATGGGCCTTGCGGTATAGCCTCAAAGATGAGCTTATGGAAATCTTCCGTAGGGAAGAGGAATTTTGGTGTCGTCGAGGATCCGTGAGGTGGGTTCTCTTAGGGGACACCAACATGGCATATTTTCAGGCTATCACCAATGCCCGTCGTAGACTCTGTACCATCCCCTTGTTATGGGATGAGGGTTCTCTTATTCAAGAACTGGTGGAGCTACGGGCCCATGTAGATGGATTCTATTAGGGGCTTTTTGCAGCCCGCCCACGCCGCGGTGCTGCCTTGGCTCCATCCATTTGGAGCGGGGCTCAGTTGGTTTCCCCTGCTGAGAATGATTTGCTACTTGCCCCCATTACTGCAGGATGGTCCAAACATGACAGTCGAATCAAAGACCCTTCGACGAAACTGTGTGCGATGCATCAATCACAAACGGTGATGTAATAAAACCGTCAAAAAAGATGCAAAACATTTGCGATGGCGACATCAAACAAGGTTCATATTAGAGTTGCATGTGCGATGAGTGGCAAACGGTTAATCCAGAAGAACTGTTTGCGATGATGCAGAACAACAGAAACGGGCAGCCAGATGAGGGTGTGTGCGATATACTTCATATAGTTCACTATAGGATGAACTGTGTGTGATTAGGCAACACAATGGAAACAGTTTAACTGAACAAGATGTGTGTGATACACGGAAAACAGGTCCGTAATCAGAATTGTGTGCGAAGACCAATAATAACACAGACGATTGCTGCTAATAAGCCGTGTGATTTGCTCTGTCTACAGAAGAATAACATGTATACAATATGTAATTGAAATAAACATCCAATTACATAAGTGACTACACAGATCATTCGCACACACCTTAATGAACAATTGCATGCATTCTAAACTAGGAGAAACGACCGTCTAGTCATCTACTTCTTGTGACGCTCCCGCCACTGCTCTGTGACTCGATCCCTTGTCTGGGGTAGGAAGAAGACACTCCCTCATGTCAACGATCCTCATGTACATCTCGTAGCTTGTGTACGCGTCCTTGGCCGCGTACTTGACGTGTTGTTCATCCAGTCTCTCATGCCAGATACTGTGCCGGGTGTTCTTGTCCTTCTTGATCTCATCCTTCATCTTCATGTAGTAGGGGTCGATGATGGTCGAGGTGAGGTCAACCAGGGAGTTCTGTTTCTTGTTGTCACTGCCCCAGACCTTGTAGTGGTCCTGGATGTTGACAAGATTCTGGCATTTCAAGCCCGAAACCTTGAGCGCTTTTAGATCGTTGGTGGTGTCCACCATAGAGAAACTGTAGTCGGAGCTATTGATAAACCTGGAGAAACGCTCGCTAGGCCTTGTGGCCAGGTGGTAGTGGTAGACGAGGACGTCATGTCGCACGCACAACTGGGTGACGGCAACCTTCTAATCATGCCCAGCACGACCGATGGTGTACTCGAGGTCGAAGCCGACCACTTGGTACTTGTCCTCGGCAAGCAACTGCTCCATAGTTTGGATGGAGCTCTCCACCGAGACCGGATTGTTTGTGTACACCATTGAGAGGGCCTTCCCCCTGACGTGTGTGTCCAATACGTGATGCGTGGTGAACTGCCCGCCGTTGTCGTTGTCGGCCGTTGGGAGCCATTGGAGCCATGGGGAGCACCATTGAAACCGCTGGATGTCGTCTCTATATGTGTCGTCGTGGGTGTGCTTATTGTGTCGTGTGGCGTGAGAGATGAAGGTAAATGGCTGCAAGAATAAATGGGGGGCGAGCGGCCTGGATTCTCGGCGTGTCCGCATGACAGTTTTTGCAGCGGGTAATTGCATCGTTGCGCCGCGCCCGGCGCAACCGTGGTACGTCTCCAACGTATCTATAATTTTTGATTGTTCCATGCTATTATATTATCTATTTTGGATTTTTTATATGCATTAATATGCTATTTTATATTATTTTTGGGACTGACATATTAACCTAGAGCCCAATGCCACCTTTTGTTTTTCCTTGTTTTTGAGCTTCATAGAAAAGGAATGCCAAACGGAGTCCAAACAGAATAAAACCTTCGCCATGGTTTTTCTTGGACCAGAAGACACCCAGGAGACTTGGGGTTCAAGTCAAAGGAGCCACGAGGTGACCACATGGGTGGAGGGCGCCCTAGGGGGGTAGGGCGCGCCCCCTGCCTTGTGGGCCCCCTGTGAGTGCCCTGACCTAATTCTTTCACCTATATATTCCCAAATATCCCCAAACCACTAGAGGCATCCACGAAAACACTTTTACACCGCCGCAACCTTCTATACCCTTGAGATCCCAACTAGGGGCCTTTTCCGGCATCCTGCCGGAGGTGGATTCCATCACAGAGGGCTTCTACATCAACTCTATTGCCCTTCCGATGAAGCGTGAGTAGTTTACCACAGACCTACGGGTCCATATCTAGTAGCTAGATGGCTTCTTCTCTTTCTTTGATTCTCAATACCATGTTCTCCTCGATCTTCTTGGAGATCTATTCCATGTAATACTTTTTTGCAGTGTGTTTGCCAAGATCCGATGAATTATGGATTTATGATCAGCTTATCTATGAATATTATTTGAATCTTCTCTGAACTCTTTTATGCATGATTTGATATCTTTGTAATTCTCTTTGAACTATCGGTTTGGTTTGGCCAACTAGATTGGTTTTTCTTGCAATGGGAGAAGTGCTCAGCTTTGGGTTCAATCTTGCGGTGTCCTTTTCCAGTGATAGTAGGGTCAGCAAGGCACACATTTTATTGTTGCCATCGAGGATAAGAAGATGGGGTTTTCATCATATTGCTTGAGTTAATTCCTCTACATTATGTCATCTTACTTAATGCGTTACTCCGTTCTTCATGAACTTAATACTCTAGATGCAGGCAGGAGTCGGTCGATGTGTGGAGTAATAGTAGTAGATGCAGAATCTTTTCGGTATACTTGACACGGACGTGATGCCTATATTTCATAATCATTGCCTTAGATATCGTCATAACTTTGCACTTTTCTCTCAATTGTTCGACAATAATTTGTTCACCCACCATATTATTTGCTATCTTGGAAGAAGCCTCTAGTGAAATCTATGGCCCCGGGTCTATTTTCCATCATATAAGTTTCCGAACTACAATATTAGTTCCCGATCTACTATTTTGCAATCCTTTACTTTCCAATCTATAAACCAAAAATACCAAAAATATTTACTTTATTGTTTGTTTAGTTTCATCTATCTCTATCAGATCTCAATTTTGCAAGTGACCGTGAAGGGATTGACAACCCTTTATCGCGTTGGGCACAAGTTGTTTTATTGTTTGTGCAGGTGTTAAGTGATTTGTGCGTTGTCTCCTACTGGATTGATACCTTGGTTCTCTAACCGAGGGAAATACTTATCTCTACTTTGCTGCATCATCCTTTCCTCTTTAAGGGAAAAACCAACGCAAACTCAAGAAGTAGCAAACCGCATGCACACGAACGTGCGTGATCGTGCGCCGGTCCCAAACACTGGCAACACGCGTGGAGGGACGAGGGCAGAGCGCCCGAAGGGATGCGAGAGCAGAGAGCGTGCGGCGGGACGCGAGCAGAGCACACCACGGCTGCCTTAACCGCAAGCAACCACATGCATAGAGCAGTTGAACACGCAGGAAATGGTCGCCTACAAGCCGGCTGACAGTTGCGTCGCTGCGTAGAGAGCGGCCATGTGCTACTACCTCCGTCTTGGTCTATTAGTCCCCTTTATATTCTGTGCCATACTTTGCCCTTAAATTTAACCAACACAATGTTAATTCATGTTATAAAAATTATATAATTGGAAACTATATTCAAATACGAATCCAACGGTATAATCTTTGGCGACATGCATTCGTGTTTTATTAGTTAAATCCTACTTATAAACCAGGATGGGGGTATAGTTGGTAATTAAATCACAAACATTTTTTATTAACCGTATGTGTTCGTGGCCTTTCGTCCTCCTCTCACACGTCTTGTCACCCCGCTGCCGCAGACGGCTTACAGCACAAGCTTGCGCAGCATGCGGGGGCGTTCTTTTTGGCCAAACGATGGCTCGAAGTGGCACCAATGAATCCTCGGTGACCCCGTTCCCGTGCAACCTTGTAAGTTCCCGCGCAAGCTTCCTGCCCTCCTTGGTGAAATCCCCCAAAATCCCAATGCTTACCGGCCTGCTATATAAACCCTCACGGTCGGCAAGTCCCGCGTCGCATTTTTCCCTCCTTCCATGTAGCTTATCCCGTCTGCTTCTCCCACAATCACCAATGGCATCATTCTGTCGTCGTTGCTCAGCCACTCCGCTCTTATCAGAGGACATCTCCAGTTGGGAGGCTACACCGCGGCGGCGGTGCAGTCCCCGGCGTAGTGTAGTGCGCGTGGCGTCCCTGTTGGGTGTGCGCAGAACACCCACCACACGCTCCACCGCCCCTGCCTGTCGGCAACTGTTGCCGGCTGCCGTTGCCGCCACCCCACCATCTGTCGCCGTGGCCATAACACCACCGTCGAAAGCCAGGGCCATCGCCCGCTCCGCTGCCGCGACCCGAAGGCGGGAGGTGGCTGTCGTGGCCGCCACCCCACTGCCAGCCACCATGGTCATCACCCGGTTCGCCGCCTCGGCCCGAAGGCGGGAGGTGGTGGTCGTGGCCGCCACCCCATCGCCGGCCACCGTGGCCGCCAGCCCACCATGGCGGCCAGCCCACCATCGACCGCCGGGGTCATCACCCGCTCCATCACCGCCGCCCGAAGGCGGGAGGCGGAGGTGGAGGCCCGCACATGCGTCAGCGACCTTGCGCGCTACACCGAGTTCCTGTGGGAGGAGGAGGAGCGCCTCGTCGAGCATGTAAAGAGCCTTACCACCGCCGTGGCCGCAGCACATGCCGCCGCAGAGGCGAGGAATCAGGAGATCTACAAGGAGAACCACCACTTCGAGAGGGGTCGTCTGGAGCGGCAGAGGGCGTTCGAGGTGAGCGTCGCTGAACGTGCAGCGGTGGCAGGCACCGTATTGCAGTTGTCCAGCTCATCGGTAGGCTCCTCCTCCTCTGCCTCTTACTGAGCATGCTTGGTAGAGGAGAGGCTGCCAGAAGTAGTACAAAGCCCCTCTGTAGTAGTAGTAGTATTTAGGGGCTATTTTGTTCAGTTCATCTAACTATGGATGTGGTGAAACTGTACAACGTACTTAAAATTAGCTAGTATATATATAGTTGAACTAGCTATTTCAGTATGTGGTTGGCAATAATTGGAGAAAAGTTTGGTCGGTTCAGCTGTCGAGTTGAACTATTTGTATAAAGAATGACCGCTTAATCAATGAATGAAATCTATGCTTCATTACTGAATTTTAGTTACAAAAATTAGGTAGTGCTAGTGATTTTTAGCTGCATAGACAAATCGCAGTGTTACAAGGTTGACAAATGGCAATGTTACTAGATCAACAAATGTCAATCTTTCTAGTTTGACAAATGGCAATATACCCAATATGACAGATCCAAATCTTACCAAATTGTCTATAGGTGGTTACACATAGGTCATCCAAAATAACCGTTTGCGTTGAAGGGATGTACAAATCCTGCTCGACACATTTTCTCTTGGCTTAGCGCCGAAGTCTGGCTTTGCATACCGTATTAAATCTGAACCGTTTGCTTTAAAGAGATGCACAAATCCCGCGCTGCAAATTTTCCCTTGACTTAAGGGGGAAGACCATAGCTCTCACTTTGCATACGGGTGTTCTATCTAAAATGTTTGCGATCAAGAGCTGCACAAATCCTGCTCGACACATTTTCCCTTGGTTTCCTGGGGAAGCTGTCAGTTTGCATACGTGTTTTCTAACTAAAATGTTTGTGACGAGTGTTTTATATTTAAAAACCATTGACATTTTTTCAAAAGAAAATTATTTGATAAGTCTATACATTAAGAGAGAAAAACACAAGTTTGTTCAAACCATATCTTTCATTCAGTCAGACTATGAATTTATATTCATATGATCGAGATACAATATTAAACCCCAAAACAAATCTATTTCCGGCGCCGGTGGAGGCGGCGTGCCGCGCCGGCGTTGTCGTGGTCGTCCTCCGGGACGCCATTGTTGAAGTCTTCAAGGCAGCATAGAATGTTCTTCACTTGGCAATCAAACATCATGTCGTCGCGGGATCGACGGGCGGGGCACGGGAGGACGGCAACTGGCGGCGCTGCGAGATAGTGGTCGACAACAGCGTCCCATGCCGCTGAGGGGGGCGCGCGCACGGGCATGGACACGGTGGGTGCAGGCAAACGCACGGGGACCAGCACCGCGGTGGGTGGAGGGGCGCGCACGGGCATGGGCGTTGGCGTTGGCATGTACACGAGCTCGCGCCGGTCCGCGAAGACCTCGCTGACGCCCGCGGCTTCCAGCTCTGCGATAGTGCTCGGAGACTAGCCCATCAATGCTACGGGGATGGTCGCTAGCACGGGCACGGGGATGGGAGCTGGGACGGGCGCGGGGGCAACAACCGCCGCGGCCAGCTCATTCAGGGCTATGTCCATGAGGCCCCATTCCTCCTTATTTTCTATCTTCTCCGGCTCCGAGTTGACTTCACCAAACTTGAAGACTAGTGGTAGATGATCCTTTTGCACCATGGCGTTGGTGGAGGTCCGCGGGAAGCAGGGGAATGGGGGGCAAACAGTAAGACCGACCGTATTAAACAACGGGTCAGGCGCCATTAATGGAGAGGATGCGAGCAAGGCGGGCGGCCATGAAAGTCAAAGGGCTCGCTTTCTAGTGAGCCTGCGTAGCGTACATCTCGCATGCTTCCCGATGAGCCTGCGCATTAGAGGACAACTTGCACGCCTCTCGGTCCGCTTGTGCACCGGACTGCGCTCGCACGTCTCCCGTTCAGTCAAGCAGCTATCCACACGACACCTCCTATAGCCATTAAAACCAAGACACATGGCGTCACATGAATGGTTAACATAACACACACGATTTAAATTATACAAACATTTGAGATATTAAAGTGGCAGCTATTTTTTTCAAAATGCCTTTGTTGGCTGTTATTCGAGTGCGCCTTCTCTCTAAATGGAAATGAAAAATACCACAACATGTCGGGTGCCATTTCATGATAGCATGCCAAGTTTCATGAATTCAGACGAGTTTTGGATTTACTAGAATTTAAAAACAAAGTATCTCAATGTTTTGCCGACAATGAACAGTGCCCTGGTGTTTGAAATTCATTCCCATTTCTTGCATGGGACCTAAGCATGCACCCAAGGACACACATTTCATATGTCAACCCATTTTTCTGCACTGGAGCATGTGCATGTAGTTCAAATTTGAATTATGCATATAAAATGCCTAAAAAACTCAGTTAATGTATAAAAATGTCCAAGCGAAACCCGGAAAATCCAAAAAATTAACACAACACTCTTGTCGTTCTATGTTGACACTAGAAAAATTTTGAAAGCAAGAAGAGGCAAGGGATATCGTTTCGTCCCCAAGGGTGGCACATTCCCTACCGAAACCATCAGGCTTGTTGTGACAAGCTCTCGTTTGCGAGATTCTTATACTCAAACCTGCCCAAAATGAGACAATTTTTTTACCACAACATGTTGATGCCGCTCCATGATAGCATGTCAAGTTTCATGAACTTCAAACGAGTTTTGGATTTACTAGAATTTAAAAACCATGCATCTCAATGTTTGCTGCCGAGCGACGGTGGCATGGTGTTTGACATTCATTCCTCATTTCTTGCATGAGACCTAAGCATGAAGCCAAGGACACATATTTTATTTTTCAAACAATTTACATGCATTGGAGCATGTGCATGTAGTTCAAATTTAAATTATGCACATAAATGCATAGAAAACTTAGTTAATGTATAAAAATGTCCAAATGAACCCTGAAAAATTCCTATAATTAACACAACACTCATGTTGTTCTATGTTGACACTAGAAAAAAAATTGAAATCAAGAAGAGGCAACGGATTTTGTTTCGTCTAGAAAGGTGAAATGTTCCCTACCATAACCATGAGGCTTGTTGTGAGAAGCTCCGGTTTGTGAGAAACTTATATACCCCAACCTGCCCCAAATGGGACAATATTTTTACCCTAGCATGTTGATGCCGTTACATGCTAGCATGTCAAGTTTCATAAATTTCAGACGCATTTTTGATTCACTAGAATTTAAAAACCATGTATCTCAATGTTAGCGGCCGAGTGACGGTGGAAGGTGTTTGACATCCATTCTCATTTCTTGCATGGGACTTAAGCATGCAACCAAGGACACACATTTCAATTTTGAACCCATTTATATGCACTGGAGCATGTCCATGTAGTTCAAATTTGAATTATGCACATGAATGCATAGAAAACTCAGTTAATATATAAAAATGTCCAAGCGAACACCGAAAAATCCTAATAATTGACATGACACTCGTGTTGTTCTATGTTGATACGAGGAAAATTTTGAAAGTAAGAAGAGGCAACATATATCGTTTCGTCCCCAAGGTGGCACGTTCCCTACCGAAACCATCAGGCTTGTTGTGAGAGAAGCTCTAGTTTGCGAGAAGTTTATACCCAAACTAGACCCAAATGGGACAATATTTTTACCACGACATGTCGACGCCGTTCCATGATATTATGTCAAGATTCATGAATTTCAGACGAGTTTTCAACTTACTAGAATTTTAAAACCATGTATCTTAATATTAGTGGCCGAGCGACAGTGTCAAGGTGTTTGACATTCATTCTCATTTCTTGCATGTGACCTAAGCTTGCAACCAATGACACACATTTGATTTTGCAACCCGTTTTTATGGGCTAGAGCATGTGCATGTAGTTCAATTTTTAATTATGCACATAAATGCCTAGAAAACTCAGTTAACGTATAAAAATGTCCAAACGATCCCCGAAAATTCCAAAATTTAACATGACAGTCCTGTTGTTCTATGTTAACACCAGGAAAAACTGAAAGCAAGAAGAGGCGACAAATATCGTTTTGTCCACAAAGGTGAAACATTTCCCTAATAGAACCATGAGGCTTCTTGTGAAGCTCTGGTTTATGAGAAGCTTATACCATAACCTGCCCCAAATGGGATAATATTTTTTACTGCAGCATCTTGATGCCATTCCATGATAGCATGCCAAGGTTCATGAATTTCAGTCAGGTTTTGGATTTACTAAAATTACAAAAGCAAGTATCTCAACGTTTGCCGGAGAGCCACGATGCTGTGGTGTTCGAAATTCATCCTCATTTCTTGCATGGGACATAAGCATAAACCCATGGACATATATACGATTTTACAACCCATGTTGGTGCACCGGAGCATGTGCAAGTAGTTTAATTTTGAATTGTGCACCTGAAATGGCTACAAAACCAATTTAATGTATAAAATGTCCAAACGAACCCTGAATAATTCCAATTTTTTATGACACACATACAGTTGCATGTTCACTGTAGATAAAAGTTCTAGCAATTCAAACAACCTCCATTGCCGCTATGACCCCATTATGTAATTCAAATCAAGATGAAAAATCAAGTAGACCGCACACAGTTTATTATCACCAACCGTGTGAGATGCAATACAAAATATCTTGGAGCACCGGCGGTGTATAGTACGCCTATGGTTACACGATAAGGTGCGTCGGCAACGGTCCACAACCGGCGTGTCAAGCACACTAGCTCACTCCCCAAATATCATTTCACTGTTCAATCATCGCTGGTGAAAGATGGGGACGTGGACCCATGTCATGAGGGCAACTTCAGCGGCCCACTCCGGCGAGAGCGCAGCCGCAGCCGCCATGCGCGTGCTAATAAGGTGCAAGAGCGCGGCTGCAATCTGCAACCGGGCGGCCAAGGCAGCCCAAACAGCCATTGTTGCTTCTCAGGTGGCGGCAGCAACATCTGCCTCGGGGATAGCAACTGGCAAGAGTGGCACATTAGCTGTCCGTTCTGCAACGGCGGCCTTAGCCCTGATGGAGGCCGCCCACGACCATGTCGAGGTCGCCCATGCCCAGCTCGTGGTGTTCACCGCACAAATCAAACGAAGCTTCTCCGACAACGGTCGGCAACCCACGACCGAAGAGTTGGCAATCACTGAGATCGTTCGAGCAGCCGTTCGTTCCTCCACTGCATACCTTGCCACGACGGAGCCCATCCAAGCCTAGATCACAACCGCCCACACCCAGCTCGTGGCAGCCTTTTCCAAAGAGATGGTGGGCGCGGATGGCAAGATGCTTGCCGAGTATGGTGCGCTGGATGCCATGGAGCCCCTTCCCCAGGAGACCATCGGGCGCAAGCTGGACATGGAGGAGGCGGTGAAGATCGACGAGCACAAGTCGTAGTAGTACTGTTTGTTTTGTTTAATTAAGAGTGCCAGTCTTTAATTTGTTAGAATAATGTTTAGGTCAGCTAGCTCTGTTTAATTGCTGAACTTGCTCGCCTAAGAAGTGTGGGTGTGCTGTAGTCTCCTTTGTGTACCCAAATTATGCAATGACGTGGATGACCACTGTAACCAGGAAAATTCGAACCAAAATTTTTGATGTTCAAACTCATCACACACGGGTTAAGCTATCTGAATCATTTGTGATGTTCATATATCTTACACAGTTCTGAATACGAGACCGTGTCTGATGACACTTTGCGCGCCAGTTTTTTTGCTGAACTGATTCAAATTTTTCGCCTTCCGCGGAAATATCTACCTCCCTGCCCCCTCCCCTTACCAAAAGCCACATTTCCCCTGTTTTGCATTCCTTTCAAGTTGAAACCTTCACTCCTTGCTTGCAGCGCCGCCTCCTCGTTGGCGACCCTCCTTCATGCTGCCCGGCCTCGTCTATCCAGGCAGGTAATCCACACCCGCCCCATCCTCCCCCTCCTTTCCACATCCCACATGCCCCGACCGCCGGCGTGACACCTTCCACCCAAATCATCGACACCTCCACCAAATAAGCGTCTCCTTAAGCCATGGTGCATGCAATATAGACAAGAGCTCAAGGAGCATTTGGCAGTGGAGAAGCAAATTGTGTCCGCACGCGCGGATGAGGTCGTGATGGCTGCCATTCGTGTTGACCCCAATATCTTGGAGGAGCACCTTGCCATTTGCTAGCTACGCTGATTAAGCATGCTCGGTTTACCCGTTGCGTGTGCTGCTCCTGCCTTTCTTTAACAAATTCTAGTGACTTGTGCTATCTAATTTTACCATGCAATCTGTTGCTCTAGTGTATATGTTCCATATGTCATGCAATGTGGTGCTCACTTATTAACTGTTTGGTTAATTAGTTGTCGTCTTCAGTTAACTGTTTGGTTTAATTTTGCAAATGTGATGTTCAATTCTTCAGGCCGCAATTTTGTATTGTCTTCCATGTGAGAAATAAATTGAATTTATCTTTACAAAATACATGAGACACAGATACAATTGCTATATTTCCAAGTTGTCAAACATGCTTGGTTTGGTTAAATGTCTGATCTTCTAGTATGTCCTTGGTTCACGTGCGTCCAGATCCAGCTACAGTAACCCTAGGTTGTCTCGTTTTCCCCCCAAGTCCCTAACATTTTCTAGGCATGTTCACTGCATCATATCTCCGCATCCGTAGCTCCGTTTTGCGCGTGTGATATATCAAAATGTTCGTCCGAATGTGCTCTTCATTTCATTCCATTGCACCATGCTTGTTTGAGTCCATCTTGATGCCTAAAATGCTGTTGCAAGAGTGCTATAAAATGTTAGTTCCTGATTCTTATCAGATTATGAGTATTGTCATTTTTGCCATGATTATTGTGTGCCTCCTATGAACTTGAGCCCTACATGTGTTTTGGGCTATGCCATGCCATATTTACAGGGGTGTATGCCATGTATTTTTGTGATCAATGTGGTGACTAGCACAAGCATGCAAAGTAGGTCTCGTGATGTTGCTGATTTCAGGGACTTAAAATTCTTCTAAGTCATTTCCCTGATGTTATTTTTATGCCATGTATTCATGTTGCTACAGAGTGATCCATGCCTCTTTTGAGCATGTTCAGTAAGGATAATTTTGAGATATTGTTATGTTATATCTATCCATGTCTTTGTTTGCAATTATGGAGTATCCTAGCATGGCTCAATCTTGCTCTACTTTTGCTATAAAATGTTCCTGGCAGATTGTTTACGTGTTAATCAATTTTGCCAAGGTTGTTGTAGTTGATCCATGCATTCTATGAGTTTGTTCTTGCCATGGTTAGCTTCTTGAACATGACTTCTTGCTGGGTGTATGCTTAGTTTGTCATGCAATGCCTTGTGGTGAGTGCATCGAGCTTGCAAACATGCCTTCGTAACTCTGTTTTTGCCATGTCCAGTTTTCTGCTAAGTCTGAATCTGTTAACGAAACTTGCTATGTTTACATGGGTGCCATCATATTTTCTGATCCTTTTTGGCTTATGGTCAGTAAGGGACTTTTTTTATATGCTTGGAGTAGTTTCATGCCATGCCTTGCTTTGCCATGATATGTTCCTGTAGCATGCTGTTATCTTGCTCTAAACATTGCTTCCTGATGTTAAATCCTGACAGGTTGTCATTTTCACTAAGTCTGAGATGCTGTTATTTTCTTGCACTTTTGCCATGCTTGTTTGAACCTGCTATTGTGTGATTTAGCCGTAGCTTAGTGTTCATCTTTTGTCAAGCATCTTGAGTGGATCACTGCCATGTGCTTTGTTGCTATGTTAGAGTGCAGTAGCTTAGTTTCTTGTTGCATTTTAGATGGCATCGTGCTATTAATCGCATAATTGTGTCATTATTGTTTTGCTTGCCATTTGCAAACCGTGCATCCGATTCCGGTGATCTTTATATCAATTTCGACCGAAATCAACTCATCTTTCCAGCAGCACTCTTGGTTTGCCATGTTGAGGCCTGGTTCAATCTTTTCCTTCCGGAGCACGCATATGCATTGCATTTTACATCCCGCATATCATGCCATGTTTTTGCATCATGTTGCTTGCGCATTGCACCATGGTTGATTGTGGTTCCCTTTGCTTGTGTTCTTACTTTGGGTAGAGCTGGGAGATGAGTATGTGATCGAGGAACCCGTTGATTACACTTACGAGGATCAAGCTTACGTCAACTCGGAGAACTTTGCAGGCAAGATGACCATACCCTCGAAATCACTTCTATCTTTGCTTGCTAGTTGCTCGCTCTATTGCTATGCCTATGCTGCGATACCTACCACTTGCTATATCATGCCTCCCATATTGCCATGTCAAACCTCTAACCCACCTTGTCCTAGCAAACCGTTGTTTGGCTATGTTACCGCTTTGCTCAACCCCTCTTATAGCGTTGCTAGTTGCAGGTGAAGATTGAAGTTTGTTCCTTGTTGGAACATGTTTATTGTTGGGATATCATTATTATATCTTGTTTACTTTAATGCACCTATATACTTGGTAAAGGGTGGAAGGCTCGTCCTTATGCCTGGTGTTTTGTTCCACTCTTGCCGCCCTAGTTTCCGTCATACCGGTGTTATGTTCCTTGATTTTGCGTTCCTTACGCGGTTGGGTTATAATGGGAACCCCTTGACAGTTCGCCTTGAATAAAACTCCTCCAGCAAGGCCCAACCTTGGTTTTACCATTTGCCACCTAGCCTTTTTCCCTTGGGTTTCACGGACTCAAGGGTCATCTTTATTTTAACCCCCCCGTGCCAGTGCTTCTCTAAGTGTTGGTCCAACCTAGAGCACCGTGCGGGGCTGTCCCTTGGCAACTTGGGTTACGTTGGCTCCCGTATGCTTAGCTTATCCGGTGTGCCCTAAGAACGAGATATGTGCAGCTCCTATCGGGATTTGTCAGCACAGCGGGTGGTCTTGCTGGTCTTGTTTTACCATTGTCGAGATGTCTTGTAACTGAGATTCCGAGTCTAATCGAGTCGTCCTGGGAGAAGGAATATCCTTCATTGACCGTGAGAGCTTGTGATGGGCTAAGTTGGGACACCCCTGCAGGGTTTTGAACTTTCGAAAGCCGTGCCCGCGGTTATGGGCAGATGGGAATTTGTTAATATCCGGTTGTAGAGAACTTGAAACTTAACTTAATTAAAATGAATCAACAACGTGTGTAGCCGTGATGGTCTCTTTTCGGTGGAGTCCGGGAAGAGAACACGGTCTCGTGTTATGCTTGAATGTAAGTAGTTCTAGGATCACTTATTGATCTTTGTAGCTTCTTGACCGTGCTTTGCCTTCTATTCTCGATCTCATTTGCGTAAGTTAGCCACCATATATGCTAGTGCTTGCTGTAGCTCCACCTCACTACCTTTTCCTACCCATAAGCTTAAATAGTCTTGATCGCGAGGGTGTGAGATTGCTGAGTCCCTGTGACTCACAGATTACTTCCAAAACCAGATGCAGGTGCCGATGATGCCATTCCAGGGGATGCGACTGAACTCAAGTGGGAGTTCGACAAGGACTCAGGACGTTACTACGTTTCCTTTCCAAACGATCAGTAGTGGAACCCAGTTGGGACGATCAGGGATCTTATGCATTTGGGGTTGTCTTTATTTTGGTTCCGTAGTCGGACCTTGATTGTATCTGGATGATGTAATGCTATATTTATGTATTGTGTGAAGTGGCGATTGTAAGCCAACTCTGTACCTCTTTCTTATTCAGTACATGGGATGTGTAAAGATTACCCCTCTTGTGACATGCCTACAATGCGGTTATGCCTCTAAGTCGTGCTCCGACACGTGGGAGATATAGCCGCATCGTGGGTGTTACATATACATTGTGCAATGTGGTGCTCAGTTAAAGTTTGGTTCATTTCTTGTGGTGTTTACTTAACTGTTTGGTTCAATTCTGCAATGCGATGTTCAATAGTTGTGGGTGCATTCTCTTATTGTATACCATGTGAGAAGTAAATCGAATTTGGCTGTACTAAATACATGAGAAACAAATACAATTGCTATATTTCCAAGTTGTTAAGCATGCTTGGTTTGGTTAACTGTTTGATCTTCTATTAGGAGTATGTTATATTGTGCAATGTGGTGCTCAGTTAACGTTTGGTTCATTTATTGTGGTGTTTAGTTAACTGTTTGGTTCAATTCTGTATTGCGATGTTCAATTGTTGTGGGTGCATTCTGTTATTGTATACCATGTGAGAAATAAATTGAATTTGGATGTACTAAATACATGAGAAACAAAAACAATTGCTATATTTCCAAGTTGTTAAGCATACTTGGTTTGGTTAACTGTCTGATCTTCTATTAGGAGTATGTTATATTGTGCAATGTGGTGCTCAGTTAATGTTTGGTTCATTTGTTGTGGTGTTTAGTTAACTTCTTGGTTCAATTCTGCAATGCGATGTACAATTGTCGTGGGTAGAATTTTTTATTGTTGTGCATGTGAGGAATAAATCGAATTTGACTGCACTTAATACATGAGAAACATATACAAGTGCTATATTCCCTAGTTCTTAATCATGCTTGGTTTGGATAAATGGGTTTTACATGTGGCTTGAATTAATCTGATGAATCTGCAATGTGCTTATTTTTCATCAACATATTTTACGGATAGCATGCGAACCCTCACTTAACCTGATGACTAACTGCCTTATATGTGTTGCAGGGAAAACAATGGGAAGCACTGAGGTTTACAATCAAGGTTAGCACATGCATGGTCCGTTGTCTAATAGCACATTATTATGCAGTTGCAGGAACCATTCTAATATTTAGGTTTTTAACAATTTGGTCTTGCACATGTAGGTCTTGCTGTCAGAGGTTTTGACCCACTGTTCGACCCTTTTTGCTTATGGGGAAATGAGTTGCCCATGAATATCAATCAAGTGAAGAAACTCAGAAAAATTGTTAGGATAAAGAAATTAGCACCAAAAAACAATAAGATCTTTGTCTGCATAATGACGAAGACATCAGTTCACTACAAGATGGTACTAACTATTATACCTTGCCTTTTTTATTCCTTTGCCCCATTTCCAATATAGAGAAGATATTTATGCACATCCTTGTTTTCAGGCCTTTCCAAAGAAGTTCACTGATGATTACCTCTCAAACCACCTCTACGGTAAGGAGGCGAGGAAGGTTTTCATACAACACCCACAGTTCAATATTGAAGTGTTCTTGAAGAGGACGAAGGATGGACGGTTAATCATCCACATGCACTGGCCTAATGTTGCAAAGACCTTCAACATCAATGAAGGCTCAATATTCGCCTTCCGCTTCAGCAGTTTTCCAGATGAGATGCATCTATCTATGTACCGTCTATGATGCTAATTTCGAAAGGTTATAGATGTTGCATGTGAAACTTGGTGCTGGTGCAGTTGTGTAATGGGGTAGCTAAGTGCTGAAGCTATATGATGTTGTACTTTGATGTATTTCAATTATGAAATCCCGCTTCCTTAATATGGAAATGAAATATATTGTGTGCTTAATATGAAATGTCAATTAGATTAATAAATGGATTATTAATAATAGGGCAATTAGCCTGCTAATGGCCAATTAGCCTGCTAATTAGGTTTTTCTATTGCAAACGGTTTGAGAAAACACCATGGGCGATGACCTCATGCAACACACATAGTTTCTAGGAATAAACCGTGTTGGATCAATGAACAATCACACATGACATCCTCTTGAAAACTGTTTTTGTTAGGCCACCTTGCGCAAACGTTTACCACATAAAGACTGTGTGTGATGGACAACCTTTGCCCCACAGTTTCTTCTACGCACCATGTGTGATGCATTCAATAACGCAAACGATAAAATTGTTAATATCGTGTGCAATGGTGATGACCCACAAGTATAGGGGATCAATTGTAGCTCTTTTCGATAAGTAAGAGTGTCAAACCCAATGAGGAGCAGAAGGAAATGACAAGTAGTTTCCGGTAAGGTATTGTCTGCAAGTGCTGAAATTGTAAGTAGTGAGTAGATTGATAGCAAGAAAATTTGTAACGAGCAAGTGACGATAATAGTAACAAAAGTGCAGCAAGGTAGCCCAATCCTTTTGAGGAAAAGGACAGGCCAAAACGGTATCTTATGATAAGCAAAGCGTTCTTGAGGGTACACAGGAATTTCATCTAGTCACTTTCATCATGTTGGTTTGATATGTGTTCGCTACTTTGATAATTTGATATGTGGGTGTGAAGGAAATATGCCCTAGAGGCAATAATAAAGTTTTATTTATATTTCCTTATATCATGTTAAATGTTTATTATTCATGCTAGAATTGTACTAACCGGAAACTTAGTACATGTGTGAATACATAGAAAAAACAGTGTCCCTAGTATGCCTCTACTTGACTAGCTCGTTAATCAAAGATGGTTAAGTTTCCTGACCATAGACATGTGTTGTCATTTGATGAACGGGATCACATCATTAGGAGAATGATGTGATGGACAAGACCCATCCGTTAGCTTAGCATAATGATCGTTCAGTTTTATTGCTATCGCTTTATTCATGACTTATACATGTTCCTCTAACTATGAGATTATGCAACTCCCGAATACCGTAGGAACACCTTTATGTGCTATCAAACGTCACAATGTAACCGGGTGATTATAAAGATGCTCTACAGGTGTCTCCAAAGGTGTTTCTTGGGTCGGCATAGATCGAGATTAGGATTTGTCACTCCGAGTATCGGAGAGGTATCTCTGGGCCCTCTCGGTAATGCACATCACTATAAACCTTGCAAGAAATGTGATTAATGACTTAGTTGTGGGATGATGCATTACGGAACGAGTAAAGAGACTTGCCGGTAACGAGATTGAACTAGGTATGATGATACCGACGATCGAATCTCGGGCAAGTAACATACCGATGACAAAGGGAATAACGTATGTTGTTATGTGGTTTGACTGATAAAGATCTTCGTAGAGTATGTAGGATCCAATATGAACATCCAGGTTCCGCTATTGGTTATTGACCTAAGATGTGTCTCGGTCATGTCTACATAGTTCTCGAACCCATAGGGTCCGCATGCTTAACGTTCGATGACGATTTATATTATGAGTTATGTGATTTGATGACCGAAGTTTGTTCGGAGTCCCGGATGAGATCACGGACATGATGAGGAGTCTCGAAATGGTCGAGAGGTAAAGATCAATATATTGGAAGGCTATATTCGGACATCGGAATGGTTCCGAGTGATTCGGGTATTTTTCGGTGTACCAGAGAGTTACGGGAATTCGCCGGGGAAGTTAATGGGCCTTGTTGGGATTTAGTGGAGAGAGGGAAGAAGGGCTACGTGGTGGTGCGCACCTCCCCCTGCCCAAACCGAATTGGACAAGGGGTGCGGGCGCGGCCCCCCCTTTCCTTCTCCCTCTCCCTCCTTTCCTTCTTTCCTACCCTGAAAAGGAAAGGGAATCCTACTAGGACTTGGGAGTCCTAGTAGGACTCCCTACACTTGGCGCGCCCCTAGGAGGGCCGGCCTCTCTCCCTCCCTCCTTTATATACATGGGCATGGGCACCCCAAAGGCACTCCAAGATTTGTCTTAGTCGTCCACATTTACACACCTCGGTCATATCATCGTAGTGCTTAGGCGAAGCCTTGCGCCGGTAACTTCATCATCACAGTCACCACGCCATCGTGCTGACGGAACTCTCCCTCGTCCTCAACTGGATCAAGAGCTCGAGGGACGTCATCGTGCTGAACATGTGCTGAACACGGAGGTGCCGTATGTTCGGTACTTGGATCGGTTGGATCGTGAAGACGTTCGACTACATCAACTGCGTTACTAAACGCTTTCGCTTTCGGTCTACGAGGGTGCGTGGAGACACTCTCCCGTCTCGTTGCTATGCATCTCCTAGATAGATCTTGCGTGATCGTAGGAAATTTTTGAATTACTATGTTCCCCAACAGTGGTATCCGAGCCAGGTCCATGCGTAGATGTTATATGCACGAGAAGAACACAAAGAGTTGTGGGCGATAATAGTCATAGTGCTTACAAGCAACCTCTTACTTTGATTCGGCGGTATTGTTGGATGAAGCGGCCCGAACCAACATTACATGACCGCATTCATGAGACTGGTTCTACCGACGTGCTTTTCACACATGTGGCTGGCGGGTGTCTGTTTCTCCAACTTTAGTTGAATCGAGTTTGACTACGCCCAGTCCTTGTTGAAGGTTAAAACAACACACTTGACAAAAAATCGTTGTGGTTAGCAGCCACGTAAAACTTGCAACAACAAAGTAGAGGATGTCTAACTTGTTTTTTTACAGGGCATGTTGTGATGTGATATGGTCAAGACATGATGTGATATAATTTGTTGTAGGAGATGATCATGTTTTGTTAAAGTTATCGGCAACTGGAAGGAGCCTTATGGTTGTCTCTTTATTGCATAAGATGCAAGAGCCATATAATTGCTTTACTTTATCGCTATGCGATAGCAATAGTTGCAAAAGCAATAGTTGGCGAGACGACCATGTGACGACACATTGATAGAAATCAAGATGATGGAGATCATGGTGTCATGCCGGTGACGATGGAGATCATGATGGTACTTTGGAGATGGAGATCAAAGGCATAAGATGATGATGGCCATATTATGTCACATATTTTGATTGCATGTGATGTTTATATTTTATGCATCTTATTTTGCTTAGTACGACGGTAGCATTATGAGATGACCCCTTACTAAAAATTTCAAGGTATAAGTGTTCTCCCTGAGTATGCACCGTTGCGACAGTTCTTCATGCCGAGACACCACATGATGATCGGGTGTGATAAGCTCTACGTTCACATACAACGGGTGCAAGCCAGTTTTGCACGTGCAGAGTACTTGGGTTAAACTTGACGAGCCTAGCATGTACATAAATGGCCTCGGAACACTGGAGACCGAAAGGTCGAACGTGAATCATATAGTAGATATGATCAACATAGAGATGTTCACCATTGAAAACTACTCCATCTCACGTGATGATCGGACATGGTTTAGTTGATATGGATCACGTGATCATTTAGATGACTCGAGGGATGTCCATCTAAGTGGTAGTTCTTAAGTAATATGATTAATTAAACTTAATTTATCATGAACTTAGTCCTGATAGTATTTGCATATTTATGTTGTAGATCAATAGCTCACGTATAGCTCCTCTGTTTTATTTTTGATATGTTCCTAGAGAAAAACTATGTTGAAATATGATAGTAGCAATGATGTGGACCGGGTCCGTGATATGAGGATTATCCTCATTGCTGCACAGAAGAATTATGTCCTTGATGCACCGCTAGGTGACAGACCTATTGCAGGAGCAGATGCAGACATTATGAACGTTTGACAAGCTCGATATGATGACTACTTGATAGTTTAGTGCACCGTGCTTTACGGCTTAGAACTGGGACTTCAAAAATGTTTTGAATGCCATGGAGCATATGAGATGTTTGAAGAGCTGAAAATGATATTTCAGAGTCGTGCTCGTGTTAAGAGGTATGATACCTCTAACAAGTACTTTGCCTACAAGATGGAGGAGAATAGTTCAGCTAGTGAGCATGTGCTCAGAATGTCTGGGTACTACAATTACTTGAATCAAGTGGTAGTTAATCTTCCAGATAAGATAGTGATTGACAGAGTTCTCTAGTCACTATCACCAAGTTACTAGAACTTCGTGATGAACTATAATATGCAAGGGATGACGAAAATGACTCCCAAGCTCTTCGCAATGCTGAAATTAGCGAAGGTAGAAATCAAGAAATAGCATCAACTGTTGATGGTTAACAAGACCACTAGTTTCAAGAAAAAGGGCAAGGGAAAGAAGGGGAACTTCAAAAAATGGCAAGCAAGTTGCCACTCCTGTGAAGAAGACCAAAACTAGACCTAAGCCTGAAACTGAGGGCTTCTACTGCAAAGGGAATGGTCACTGGAAGCGGAACTACCCCAAATACTTGGCGGATAAGAAGGATGGCAAAAGTGAACAAATGTATATTTGATATACATGTTATTTATGTGTACTTTACTAGTGTTCATAGTAGCCCCTGGGTATTTGATACCGGTTTAGTTGCTAATATTAGTAACTCAAAACAGGAGTTGCAGAATGAATAGAGACTAGTTAAGAGTGAAGTGACGATGTGTGTTGGAGGTGATTCCAAGGTTGATACGATCCCCATCGCACACTCCCTCTACCTTCGGGATTAGTGTTGAACCTAAAATAAATGTTATTTGGTGTTTGCGTTGAGCATGAATATGATTGGATCATATTTATTGCAATACGGTTATTCATTTAAGTCAAAGAATAATTTTTATTCTGTTTACATGAATAAAACCTTCTATGGTCATACACTCAATATAAATGGTTTATTGAATCTCGATTGTAGTGATACACATATTCATAATATTGATGCCAAAAGATGCAAAGTTGATAATGATAGTGCAACATATTTGTGGCACTGCCGTTTAGGTCATATTCGTGCAAGTGCATGAAGAAACTCCATGTGGATGGACTTTTGGAATCACTTGATTATGAATCATTTGATGCTTGCGAACCATGCCTCATGGGCAAGATGACTAAGACTCCGTTCTCAGGAACAATGGAGCGAGCCACTGACTTATTGGAAATAATACATACCGATGTATGCGGTCCGATGAGTGTTGAGGCTCGCGACAGGCATCATTATTTTCTAACCTTCACAGATGATTTGAGAAGACATGGGTATATCTACTTAATGAAACACAAGTCTGAAACATTTGAAAAGTTCAAAGAATTTCAGAGTAAAGTGGAGAATCATCGTAACAAGAAAAATAAAAGTTTATACGATCTGCTCGTGGAGGCAAATATTTGAGTTACGAGTTTGGCCTTCATTTAAAAACAATGTGGAATAGTTTCACAACTCACGCCACCTGGAACACCACAGCATAATGGTGTGTCCGAACGTCGTAACCGTACTTTATTAGATATGGTGCGATCTATGATGTCTCTTACCGATTTACCACTAAATATGCATTAGAGACAGCTGCATTCACGTTAAATATGGCACCATCTAAATCCGTTGAGAAGACACCATATGAACTATGGTTTGGCAAGAAACCAAAGCTGTCGTTTCTTAAAGTTTGGGATTGCAATGCTTATGTGAAAAAAGTTTCAAACTAATAAGCTCGAACCCAAATCGGAGAAGTGCGTCTTCATAGGATACCCAAAAGAAACTGTTGGGTACACCTTCTATCACAGATCCGAAGGCAAGATATTTGTTTCTAAGAATGGATCCTTTCTAGAGATGGAGTTTCTCTAGAAAGAAGTGAGTGGGAGTAAAGTAGAACTTGATGAGGTAATTGTGTACCTTCTCCCGAATTGGAAAGTAGTTCATCACAGAAATCAGTTCCAGTGATTCCTACACCAATTAGTGAGGAAGCTAATGATGATGATCATGAAACTTCAGATCAAGTTACTACCGAACCTCGTAGGTCAACCAGAGTACGGTCCGCACCAAAGTGGTACAATAATCCTGTCCTAGAAGTCATGTTACTAGACCATGACAAACCTACGAACTATGAGGAAGCGATGATGAGCCCAGATTCCGCGAAATGTCTTGAGGCCATGAAATCTGAGATGGGATCCATGTAAGAGAACAAAGTATGGACTTTGATTGACTTGCCCGATGATCGACGAGCCATTGAGAATAAATGGATCTTCAAGAGGAAGACGGACGCTGATAGTAGTGTTACTATCTACAAAGATCGACTTGTCGAAAAAGGTTTTTGACAAGTTCAAGGTGTTGACTACGATGAGATCTTCTCACTCGTATCGATGTTTAAAGTCTGTCCGAATCATGTTAGCAATTGCCGCATTTTATGAAATTTGTCAAATGGATGTCAAAACTGTATTCCTTAATGGATTTATTAAAGAAGAGTTGTATATGATGCAACCAGAAGGTTTTCTCAATCCTAATGGTGCTTACAAAGTGTGCAAGCTCCAGCGATCCATCTATGGACTAGTGCAACCATCTCGGAGTTGGAATATACGCTTTGATGTGTTGATCAAAGCATATAGTTTTATACAGACTTTTGAAGAAGCCTGTATTTACAAGAAAGTGAGTGGGAGCTCTGTAGCATTTCGGATATTATATGTGGATGACATATTGTTGATTGGAAATAATACAGAATTTCTGGATAGCATAAAAGGATACTCGAATAAGAATTTTTCAGTGAAAGACCTCAGTGAAGCTACTTACATATTGGGCATCATGATCTATAAAGATAGATCAAGACGCTTGATAAGACTTTCAATGAGTACATACCTTGATAAGATTTTGAAGGAGTTCAAAATGGATCAGTCAAAGAAGGAGTTCTTGCCTGAGTTGTAAGGTGTGAAGTTGAGTAAAGACTAAAAACCCGACCATGGCAGAAAATAGAAAAAGAATGAAAAGTCATTCGCTATGCCTCAGTCATAGGTTCTATAAAGTATGCCATGCTGTGTACCAGACCTATTGTTTACCTCACCATGAGTTTGGCAAGAGGGTACAATAGTGGTCCAGGAGTGGATCACTGGACAATGGTCAAAATTATCCTTAGTGGAATAAGGAGGTGACAAAAAGTTCATCGTAAAGGGTTACATCGATGCAAGCTTTGACACTGATTCGGATGACTCTAAATCTCAATCTGGATACATATTGAAAGTGGGGGCGATTAGCTAGAGTAGCTCCGTGCAGAGCATTGTAGACATAGAAAATTTGCAAAATACATACGGCTCTGAATGTGGAAGACCTGTTGACTAAACTTCTCTCACAAGCCAAACATGATCACTCTTTGGGTATTAATCACATAGCGATGTGAACTAGATTATTGACTCTCGTAAACCCTTTGGGTATTAGTCACATAGAGATGTGAACTAATCACATAAAGATGTGCACTATTGGTGTTAAATCACATGACGATGTGAACTAGATTATTGACTCTAGTGCAAGTGGGAGACTGAAGGAAATATGCCCTAGAGGCAATAATAAAGTTGTTATTTATATTTCCTTATATCATGATAAATTTTTATTATTCATGCTAGAATAGTATTAACTGAAAACTTAGTACATGTGTGAATACATTGACAAAACAGAGTGTCCCTAGTATGCCTCTACTTGACTAGCTCGTTAATCAAAGATGGTTAAGTTTCCTGACCATAGACATGTGTTGTCATTTGATGAAAGGGACCACATCATTAGGAGAATGATGTGATGGACAAGACCCATCTGTTAGCTTAGCATAATGATCGTTTAGTTTTATTGCTATCGCTTTCTTCATGGCTTATACATGTTCCTCTGACTATGATATTATGCAACTCCCGAATACCGGAGGAACACCTTGCATGCTATCAAACGTCACAACGTAACTGGGTGATTATAAAGATGCTCTACACGTGTCTCCAAAGGTGTTTGTTGGGTTGGCATAGATCGAGATTAGGATTTGTCACTACGAGTACTGGAGAGGTATCTCTGGGCCCTAGGAGGGCCGGCCTCTCTCCCTCCCTCCTTTATATACGTGGGCACGGGGCACCCCAAAGGCACTCCAAGATTTGTCTTAGCCGTGTGCGGTGCCCTCCTCCATAGTTACACACCTCGGTCATATCGTCGTAGTGCTTAGGCGAAGCCCTGCGTCGGTAACTTCATCATCACCATCACCATGCCGTCGTGTTGACGGAACTCTCCCTCGTCCTCAACTAGATCAAGAGCTCGAGGGACGTCATCATGCTGAACGTGTGCTGAACATGGAGGTGCCGTATGTTCGGTACTTGGATTGGTTGGATCGTGAAGACGCTCGACTACATCAACCGTGTTACTAAACGCTTCTGCTTTCGGTCTATGAGGGTACGTGGACACACTCTCACGGCTCGTTGCTATGCATATCCTAGATAGATCTTGCGTGATCGTAGGATTTTTTTGAATTACTACGTTCCCCAACAGGGTGGACCGGTGCTTAGGTGCTGTTCTTACTTGAACAAACCTCCTACTTATGATTAACCCTCCCACAAGCATCCGCAACTATGAGAAAAGTATTAAGAATAAATTCTAACCATAGCATTAAACTTTTGGATCCAATCGGTCCCTTACAAAATAGCGCATAAACTGGGGTTTAAGCTTCTGTCACTCTTGCAACCCACCATCTAATTGCTACTCCACAATGCATTCCCTTAGGCCCAAATATGGTGAAGTGTCATGTAGTCGACGTTCACATGACACCACTAAGGGAATAACTACGTACATACTATCAAAATATCAAACACATATCAAGTTCACATGATTACTTGCAACATGATGTCTCCCGTGACCTCAAGAACAAAAGTAACTACTCACAAATGATAAACATGTTCATGATCAGAGTAGTATTAAATAGCATAATGGATCTGAACATATAATCTTCCACCAAATAAACCATATAGTAATCAACTAAAAGATGTAATCAACACTACTAGTCACCCATAAGTACCAATCTATAGTTCCGGTAACAAGATTGAACACAAGAGATGACCTAGGGTTTGAGAGGAGATGGTACTGTTGAAGATGTTGATGGAGATTGCCCCCCCTAAGATGGGAGAGTTGTTGGTGATGATGATGACGACGATTTCCCCCTCCGGGAGGGAAGTTGCCCCGGCGGAATCGCTCCACTGGAGGGCAAAAGTGCTCCTGCCCAAGTTCCGCCTCGAGGTGGCGGCGCTTCGTCCCTAAACTTCTCCTCTTATTTTTTCTAGGTCAAAATGACATATATACCAGAAGATGGGCACCGGAGGTGGGCCGAGGAGGCCACAACCCACCAGGGCGCACTTGGGGGGCCTGACGCACCCAGGTGGATTGTGCCTACCTGGTGCCCCCTCTGGTGTTTATTGGCTCCAGTAATTCTTATATATTCCATAAAAAATCCCCGTGAAGTTTCAACTCATTTGGAGTTGTGCAGAATAGGTATCCTGATGTATCTTTTCCAGGTCCAGATTTCCAGCTGCCGGAATTCTCCCTCTTGGTGTGTTCCTTGCAAATTATGAGATAAAAGGCATTAGAATTACTCCAAAAAGCATTATTATGGATAAAAACATTATAAATAACAGTAATAAAACATGATGCGAAATGGACGTATCAACTCCCCCAAGCTTAGACCTCGCTTGTCCTCAAGCAAAAACCGAAATCGAAAAACATGTCCACATGCTTTGAGAGAGAGGTGTCGATAAAAACAAAATACAGACATAGAAGCATCATGTTGATTATTATAACAACAACAAAATTAAACAGAGGACTTTTATCATAGAACTTTTATCATATGCTTCTCATGAATATGTAATAGTTCATCACACAATCGAAGTATAAAGCAAAAACTCTATTAGAAACCAACAAACTATGTTCTCAGTCAACTTTGCAACTACAATTCATCATCTTTTCAGGAAGGGTCACGTGTCGGAGCCTTTAGGCAAGTCCACATACTCAACCATCATATAGTCTTCTATGATTGCTAACACTCACCTCGTACCCATGAGCAAAACGTTTCAACCGGACACATAGGAAGATAGGGGATTATGGTTTTGCCTTCCAACATACTCACCTCAAGGGTGATGTCAGCAATAATAACTCATGCTATCTATATTCAACTGGACATACGTGCCTAGATCTTTCCTCACCACATGATGCTTGCCAAAGGATAAAAATAGAAGGAATAGAGAGGGAAACTTTGACTCTTTGCATAAAAGTAAAAGATAGGCCCTTCGCAGAGGGAAGCAGAGGTTGCCATGCGCTTATTTGTTTGTATGCTCAATCCCTTAGTGCAAGAGAACGCCACATTGTATTGCCCCTTAAGATGACAACCTTTATTATGCAGTCTGTCGCTTTTATTCTTTGTCATCCAAGCTCGTACAACGCTCAATTTTCTCTTACACTAAATGATCTCACACTTTTATAAGCAATTTTTATTGCCTTTTTGCACCGATGACAACTTACTTGAGGGATCTTGCTCAATCCCTAGGTAGGTATGGTGGACACTGATACATCTCTGTCGTATCTACTTTTCCAAACACTTTTGCCCTTGTTTTGGACTCTAACTTGCATGATTTTAATGGAACTAACCCGGACTGACGCTGTTTTCAGCAGAATTGCCATGGTGTTATTTTTGTGCAGAAATAAAAATTCTCGGAATGACCTGAAAATCAACGAAGAATTATTTTGGAATATATAAAAAAAATACTAGAAGAAAGATCCACGTCAGGGGCCCACACCCTGTCCACGAGGGAGGAGGGTGCGCCCCCCTACCTCGTGGCCCCCCTGACGCTCCACTGACCTCAACCTTGACTCCATATATTTACTTCCGGGGAGAAAAAAAATCAGAGAGAAGGATTCATCGCGTTTTATGATACGGAGCCACCGGCAAGCCCTAAACTCTCTCGGGAGGGCTGATCTGGAGTCCGTTCGGGGCTTCGGAGAGGGGAATCAGTCGCCATTGTCATTATCAACCTTCCTCCATCACCAATTTCATGATGCTCATCGCCGTGCGTGAGTAATTCCATCGTAGGCTTGCTGGACGGTGATTGGTTGGATGAGATTGATCATGTATCGAGTTAGTTTTGTTAGGGTTTGATCCTTAGTATCCATTATGTTCTGAGATTGATGTTTCTATGACTTTGCTATGCTTAATGCTTGTCACTAGAGCCCGAGTGCCATGATTTCAGATCTGAACCTATTATGTTCTCATCAATATATGAGAGTTCTTGATCCTATCTTGCAAGTCTATAGTCACCTATTATGTGTTATGATCCGTTAACCCCGAAGTGACAATAATCAGGATACTTACCGGTGATGACCGTAGTTTGAGGAGTTCATGTATTCACTATGTGTTAACGCTTTGGTCCGGTACTCTATTAAAAGGAGTCCTTAATATCCCTTAATTTCCAATAGGACCCCGCTGCCACGGGAGGGTAGGACAAAATATGTCATGCAAGTTCTTTTCCATAAGCACGTATGACTATATTCGGAATACATGCCTACATTATATTGATGAACTGGAGCTAGTTCTGTGTCACCCTAGGTTATGACTGTTACATGATCGATCACATCCGGCACAATTCTCCATCACCGATCCAATGCCTACGAGCTTTCCACATATTGTTCTTCGCTTATTTACTTTTCCGCTGCTACTGTTACAATCACTACAAAACCCCAAAATATTACTTCTGCTACCGTTACCTTTTGCTATCGTTACCACTACTATCATATTACTTTGCTACTAAATACATTGCTGCAGATATTAAGTTTCCAGGTGTGGTTGAATTGACAACTCAGCTGCTAATACTTGAGAATATTCTTTGGCTCCCCTTGTGTCGAATCAATAAATTTGGGTTGAATACTCTACCCTCGAAAACTGTTGTGATCCACTATACTTGTGGGTTATCAAGAACATTTTCTGGCGTCGTTGCCGGGGAGCATAGCTCTATTCTTTGAGTCACTTGGGATTTATATCTGCTTATCATTATGAAGAACTTGATAGATCAAAGAACCAAGATTTTTTCCCTAAACTACGAGGGGAGGTAAGGAACTGCCATCTAGCTCTGCACTTGATTCACCTTCTGTTTTGAGTAAGTTTGCGACACCTAAACCTGCTTCTCCTATTAATTCTGATATGTCGCATGTTATTGATGATGCCACTTCTGCTATGCATGATACTTATGATGAAACTACTTCTATGCTTGATACTATTGTGCCACTTGGTGAATTTCTTGATGAACAACTTGCTAGGGCTAGAGAGAATGAAATTATTGAAACTGGTAATATTGGTGAAAGTGATGATGAAGATTCTCCCCCTAAATATGAATTGCCTATTGTTCCTGAGGGTTATGTTATGGATGAAGAAACTGCTAGAGACTTTCTTGCCTGCAATGATAGAAGTGATCTTAAGAAATTATTAGCTAAGCTTAAAGAAAAATCTTTAAATGCTAGAATGAAATAGGATCCTGCTTATGCTACTTCACCTATCTTTATTACTGATAAGGATTATGATTCCTCTGTTGATCCTGAGTTAATTACTTTGGTTGAATCTGATCCTTTCTATGGCTATGAATCTGAAACTGTTGTGGCATATCTTACTAAAGTAAATGATATAGCTACCCTGTTCACTAATGATGAGAAACTCGCTACTATTATATCCTTAAATTATTTCCGTTCTCATTAAAGGGTGATGCTAAAATATGGTTTAATTCTCTTGATCCTGTTTGTGTGCGTAGTCCCCATGATATGATTTATTATTTCTTTGCTAAATATTTCCCCGCTCATAAAAAACAAGCTGCTTTAAGGGAAATATACAATTTTGTGCAAATTGAAGAAGAGAGTCTCCCACAAGCTTGGGGGAGGCTTCTCCAATTACTTAATGCTTTGCCTGATCATCCTCTCAAGAAAAATGAAATACTTGATATCTTTTATAATGGACTAACCGATGCTTCTAGAGATTACCTGGATAGTTGTGCTGGTTGTGTTTTCAGGGAAAGAACAGTTGATCAAGCTGAAATTCTATTGAATAATATGTTGACCAATGAAAATAATTGGACACTTCCTGAACCAACTCCGAAGAAAAGGGGTATTCTATTTCTCAGTCCTGAAGATATGCAAGAGGCAAAGAAATCTATGAAATAAAAAGGTATAAAAGCTGAAGATGTTAAAAATTTACCTCCTGTTGAAGAAATACATGGTCTTAATTTGCCGCCTGTTGAAGAAATACATGGTCTTGATAACCCGACACAGGTAGTAAAGGTAAACTCTCTCTATAGATTTGATTAGGGTGATATTCCTTGTTATAAGTCTACTAGCCAATGCTTAGATGAGTTTGATAATTTTATTGTTAAACAAGAAAACTTCAATGCTTATGTTGGTAGACAATTGAAACATAATGCTTATATGATTGAATACTTGAGTGATTATATGGCTAGTGTTAAAGGTGAACTTAAACTCATTAGTAAACATGCTTCTATGGTTACCACTCAAGTAGAACAAGTACTTAAAGCTCAGAATGATTTGCTCAATGAATTAAATAATAAGAAAATGATAATGCTGTTAGAGTTATGACTAGAGGTGGTAAAATGACTCAGGAGCCTTTGTATCCCAAGGGCCATCCTAAGAGAATTGAGCAAGATTCTCAGAGAATTAATATTGATGCACCTAGTCCTTCTAAGAGGAAGAAAAAGAAAAACAATAGGACTTTGCATGCTTCTAGTGAACCTATTGTAGACACACCTGAGAATCCCAATGATATTTCTATTTCTGATGCTGTAACACAATCTGGTAATGAATATGAACCTAGTGATAATGTTAATGATGATGTTCATGTTGATGCTCAACCTAGCAATGATAATGATGTAGAGATTGAACCTGCTGTTGGTCTTGATAACCCACAATCAAAGAATCAACGTTATGATAAGAGAGACTTTGTTGCTAGGAAGCACGGTAAAGAAAGAGAACCATGGGTTCAAAAACCCATGCCTTTTCCTCCTAAACCATCCAAGAAAAAGGATGATGAGGATTTTGAGCGCTTTGCTGAAATGATTAGACCTATCTTTTTGCGTATGTGTTTGACTAATATGCTTAAAATGAATCGTTATGCTAAATATATGAAGGATATTGTTACAAATAAAAGAAAGATACCGGAAGCTGAAATTTCCACCATGCTTGCTAATTACACTTTTAAGGGTGGAATACCAAAGAAACTTGGAGATCTAGGAGTACCAACTATACCATGCTCCATTAAAAGAAACTATGTTAAAACTGCTTTATGTGATCTTGGAGCCGGTGTTAGTGTTATGCCTCTCTCTTTATATCGTAGAATTTATTTGAATAAGTTGACACCTACTGAAATATCTTTGCAAATGGCTGACAAATCAACTGCTATACCTGTCGGTATTTGTGAGGATGTGCCTGTTGTGGTTGCAAACGTTACTATTTTAACGGACTTTGTTATTCTTGATATTCCCGAGGATGATAGTATGTCTATTATTCTTGGAAGAGCCTTTTTGAATACTGCAGGGGCTGTTATTGATTGCACCAAAGGAAATGTCACTTTTCATGTTAATGGTAATGAGCATACGATACACTTTCCGAGGAAACAACCTCAAGTCCACAGTATCAATTCTATTGGAAAAATTCCAACAATTATTATTGGAGGTTTTGAATTTCCTCTTCCTACTGTCAAGAAGAAATATGATACTCTTATTGTTGGGGATGTGCATATCCCCATTGAGGTAACCTAGTGTTATTCGAAAATTCTTCGGTTTCATGTTATTCGAAATGAGTTTGTTAACAAGACCTGATCAACCTTGTTAGTGGATTCCTTTTGATGAGCATGAGATGGATGAATTTAGAAGGCACAACTTTCTGCACCCTCTTTTTACTTTTTGTTATTTATATTAAATAAAGCAAAAATAGTATTTTCCTGTCTGTTTTCTGAATTATCCATGCAATAAAAAATACGCCGAAAATAAAAGTTCTCCCAATGCCCTGAAATTTAAATATGATTTTTTATGGAATAATTGAGAATATCCGGGACTGAGAACACACCAGGGGGAGCAAGCACCTGGCCACGAGGGTCCAGGGCACGCCCACCCCTGGGCGCGCCCCCTGCCTCGTGGGCCCATGGTGGCCCCCTCCACTTATTCTAGCTACCACACACTCCTTCCTCCCCAAAAAATCACCACCAGCTCAAGCACGAGTTCTAGCTCATCTTGCTGCCATTTTCGATCTCCTAGCTCAAAGCTCCTCTCACAAAACTGCTTTGGGGGATTGTTCTTTGGTATGTGACTCCTCCAATGGTCCAATTAGTTTTTGTTCTAGTGCTTTATTCATTGCAAATTTTTGCTGCTTAGGTGACCCTGTTCTTGAGCTTGCATGTCAAATTTATATGGTCAAAAGTAGTTTTAATGCATGATATATCCTCTAGGCACTTGTAGGAGTAGTTGCTATCAATTTTGTTGAGTTTGGTTTACTTTTATTTTGAAGTTACTAAAAATTTCAGAAATTTTTCATAGGAAGAAATATGTTTAGGAAAATGTACCAAGGTGGTTCCTCAAGTAAGCAAGGACCCAGACCCGCAATACACGATGTGGACAAGGAACCACCAAGAGAAACTCAAGTGCGGCCTTGTGAATGGCCGTCAGAGGACTTCATGGTTCGAGCAGGAATCAAGGAGGAATTTGATGCATATGTGCGTAATGCTGATCTAGAGAGCTTCGAGGCAGATAAGTGTCGTCAATACCTCTATTTAACTGATTCATTTATGAGAAGTTTTAAATTTTTATCATCACGCAATTCTCAGACTATCCTGTTTGATCTTTATGATAAATCTTATACCATGGACTTAGAACATTTTAGCACTGCTTGTAAACCCCCACAGTGGGGTAATGTTAGTGAACCTCGCAAATCTGAATATAGAGATTTTCTTGCTAGTATTACAGTGGGGGAATCTAGAGATGTAACACAAGCCACCATCTGGAGCATTCATTTTCCTGCTATACTGTAACATCCCAAATTTTCAATTTGGCATGTTATACATTAGATCATCATGCATATCATATTTTCATGCATTTTGGTTGATCCTAGAAATTTCACGCAACTCAAGGACCCTCGGAGAGAGTTGGAGATTTCGTTATTTTCATATCTGAGAGTTTTCTCGAAATTGAAAAGAGGATCATTTCATTTATTTATTTCATCTTCAATAATTTTTCCGGTGTTAAAATATATGAGAGAGGGAATAATATGACTTTCCCAAATTTAGGAAAAATGAAGATTTAATAAATAACTCAAGTTTTGGTTTTGCCGGAGTTTTATTTGCTTTTTATTTGGATAGGGAAAAATGCGCGTTTGCGAAAATTGCATTTTAGGTCCGGAGTAAAGTTCACTTTGTTCGGCTCATTTTAAGGAGTCGGGGAAAATTTACTTTAGAATTTTTGGAGCCCGTTTAGATTTTCTTTTCTGTGTTTTTCTGCGCGCGAAACCGTTTAAAAAAAACTTTCCGCAGGCCAGCCGGGCCAAGGCCCAAGCCAGCCACCGCCCCAGCCTCCCGTGCGCCAGGCGCCAGGCGCAGGAGCGCCAGGCCGCCGCCTCCCCTCGCTCAAGCCAAGTCCTAAAAGGACTCTGGCCGGTTAGCCCCCTCCCCTTTCCTTTGTTTCATTTTCCTATTCCTACTCTATTTCTTGTCCCCTACCCCAAGTAATCCCCCCCACCTATATAAATACCCCAACACCCCCCCTCTAAACCCATCAAATCAAACCCCAAGCCCTCCACCGCACCCCACCCCGCGCCCTACACCGCCGTCGCCACCCCACCACCGCGCCGCCGCCCTTGTGCCCTAGCGCCGCCGCCGCCCTACGCCACGCCGCCGGAGCCCCTCGCCGGAGACCTCGCCAGAGGTTGCCCCGCGTCTCTTTTCCTCGGATCGTTTTCTTCTAATCGTTCCGATTCTTTTCTTCTCTTCTGATTCGTTTTCTAGATTGGTTTTTCTTTTCGGTTTTCCTCTCCGAAACCCTAGATCGGATTCGTTTTCTTTTCCGATTTAGTTGCCTTCGGACCGTTCGTCTCAACGAACGTGATCACCAATTATCTCCGGTTTACGAACGTCCGTTCATTTAACCGTTCTTCGTTTTCTTTCTCGTCGGATTTATTCCGCGATCGCGATCTCCGATCCGATCTTCGTTCTAGTTTATCTTCTCGCTCGTTTATTGGAATCAGGTGATTCAAGAGCCTGGAGTTTCGTTTCAAAACCGCCGTTCCGTCTAATCAACTTAAACAAGTTTTTGCCCCGGTAAAATTTGACCTAGTTTCAACTTGCTAGGACCGAGTTGTTTTCTTCCGCTGTTTGTTTTCCGTTTCTTTGTTCGGTTCGTTCTTTCTTTGCAACCGGAGTTTTGTAGTTGAACTTCCTGGTTCGTTCTCTTGTTCGAGTTTTACCTGTGCATTAGATGAGTACTTATTGTGTGCTTGTTGTTTGTCTGCGATAGATCATCCGGATTGCGCCGCTTGTTACTTCGAAACCCTAGGTCTCGCGGATCATCAGCAAGGCAAGTAACACTTTGATCATACCTTTTCTACAACCCATGTTTTATTGCGTTAGATCAATCGTCTCACATTGCATGATTAGGATCTAATTAAACTGTGGGATGGGAAGTAGAAGAGGTAGTACCTATCACCTGTATTACTATGAAACCTTTGGGAGTTACTTCTACGTTTGCTATTTATGCCATGCTATGCTAGTAGACGTGGATTGGGTGAGTGATATCCATGACAGATGTGAGTTGATAATTTTAATGGTTTATCTAAGGTGGCAACTTAAACACACATCTGGGTGGATTGAGGCACCTGATGTCTATCAGGACTTGCCTGTTTTTTTTCAGACCGCCACCCAGGCTCAAAGGGATCATAAGATCTTTCATGCTAGAAACTTCCATGTGCAGCCACAAGCCATTATGGGCTCTGGCATAGTTGACTAAGTCGTGCGAACTCTTACAGTGGTAGACTAGCAGATGTAGGGGTTATAGGTGGTACGGTCTACCCGATCGTAAGGTGCTAGCGCTTCTGAAAGGCTATGTCTCGGTCATCCGTCTTCTCAAACACCCTGTAGTGCGAGAAACCAAACGGAGGTGATCGAGTCTTGTGGGGAAAAGTGCGCAAACCTCTGCAGAGTGTACAAACTAATCATGATTAGCCGTGTCCCCGGTTATGGACAACTTGAGTATCTAGTACTTGAATATCATGTGAATCTCATCACGTTACTTCTAATTAATGTTGTTGGGTTTTAATTGTTACTTAATTGGGATTGAGAATGCTGTTAACCATTCTCAATGTTCAACAACCACCATGATAGTTAAATAAATTTATTCCTTTGCAGTAGGGAAAAATTGGCTTTACGCAAAACTGTAACCATAGAGCTTTCCACCAGCCATATATGCATGTAGTATAGTTGTTTCATTCCATTACTCTCTATGTGTTACATTGCCAGCATATTCCATGTGCTGACCCATTTTCGGGCTGCAACTTTCATGTTGCAGACTTTTCAGACGACGAGTAAGGTGTTTTAGGTCGTGGCCCTATACTCAGTGATGCCGTTGGAGTTGATGGACCCATTTATCTTCCAAGTCTTCCGCTGTTATCGACACTAGATGGCCTTAAGCCATTTTTATTGTAATAAGTTCTCTTTGAGACAACGATGTAATAAGTGTGTGCTTGCCACTCTGCTATAAATCCTTCGATGTACTATGTGGTGTCAGCATTACTGATCCAGGGATGACACCCGAGCACAGTAGACTTGATCCATTCGGGTCGGGTCGCCACAGAGATGGTATCAGAGCACACGCTGACTGTAGGACACGACCACTAAGTTAAAGCCATAGATCACCATTCTCTTCTCATTTTCTAACTCCTCATCTTTTCCACTCTTTTAGGATGACGAATGCGAAGATTAAGTACGCTCAACCGGATGAAGGCACACCTTTTGGATTTCACCTGAAGGAAGTCACCAAGTACCTGAACATTGGATTACCAAGCTTCACGGGAACCTTCAACGCCACTCTGCCTGAAGAGGAGCACTGGAAGATTCAAGCTCACGTTCCGGGAAGGACATTCGCGCCAATCACGAAGCCTATAGATAGTGTTTTTAATGCACCAACCTGGAGTCTGGGGAAGAGCATGGCAGCTCATATCACCATAGGACGCATTGGAGAAGTTTACCAAGAAGACCTCAAGGACACTATCTACCAGATTTGCGGACGCCGAGATGAACAATGGGAGTTAGTCAGCACCAAGAAGGATAGATCCATTGCATCTTTCATCCAGGAGTTAAACCAGCACATTCGACGCCACGAGAACCAGATGTGCAATGATATGATAGAGTTGAAGAATGCGAAGGCAAGGATCATCGAGCTAGAAGGAGAACTGAAGTCTACACGCAAGGACTACATGGACGAGATCGTAGCTCTAGCGAGGCACAATGGCGATCTTAAGCAGGAGATTGAAGAACTCAAGGGGAAGTTAGCATCCAGGAAAGACGACGAGTACGTCGCATGTCCGGACAACTACATCATCATCGATGACACCGATTCGGATCCAAGTGAACCCGACTTTGAAGACGAAGCTGGAGCAGATATCATGGAGTCTTCCATCGGTTCAAATTTCTAGATGACCACCAAATAGTAGTAGTATTCCCCCCCTTATGTAAACATTAGTTCGAGCACTTTTGCGATAGTTTTAGATCGTTTGTAAGCCCTTGTTTGATTGAATGAAGTGATTTTGTGTGCATTTGCTCATGTGCATTGGGGTAGTGTTTTCCCTTTAGACCTCATTCTATTCTTAATTCTCGTCTTTTCTAAACCCTCAGATGCCTCCGAGACGTGACAATGGATTCCCACCGGAGCTCACTCAGTTGATCCAGCAGCAGAATCAATTGATGCAGATGTTAGTCCAAAACCAGCAGAACAACAACAACAACCCACCACCACCACCACCTGTTGACCACTTAGCTCGTTTCCTTAGGCTAAATCCACCGGTGTTTTCCAGTAGCACCGAGCCGATAGTAGCAGACGATTGGCTCCGCAAGATAGGAAGGGAGTTGACCACTGCAGGATGCACAGATGGTGAGAAAGTGAAGTTTGCCGCTCACCAGCTTGACGGACCCGCGACAGCATGGTGGGAGAATTTCACAGCCACTTACCCAGTTGACACTGTCACATGGGATCAGTTTCAGCAAGCTTTCCGCACTGCCCATGTTTCAGCAGGAGCTATGGCCATAAAGAAGCGTGAGTTTCGTAACTTACGCCAAGGAGGAAGGACAGTTGGCCAGTACGTTGACGACTTCAGCAAGTTAGCACGTTATGCCCCAGATGACGTTGCTACGGATGCAGCTAAGCAGGAGAAGTTTCTGGAAGGATTGAATGATGAACTAAGCATGCAGTTGATGGTAGCGAGTTTCAACAACTACCAGGAGTTGGTAGATCATGCCATCATGATTGAAGGGAAGCAACAGCAGATTGAGAACCGTAAGAGGAAATATGGACAGGGGAAGTATAACTCTGGAGCCCCGCAGAAGCCCCGTTTTGCCCCTAAACCGGGATTTCAGTTTCAGCATACCCATGGAGGAGGTAGCTCGCACAACCATAATGGCCACAAGAATGGTAGTGGGAATGGAGGAAGCAACGGCCAGAACCGGACCACCCCATCAACCCCAGCCAAGAAGGATTTGAGTCACGTCACTTGCTATAAGTGTTCGAAGCCAGGGCATTATGCAAATGAATGTCCTGAAGGCCAGAATGGAAATGGCAATGGAAGCTCTGGGAAGAAGCCGAACCCTTTCAATAGGGGACAGGTGAACCACGTTAATGTGGAGGAGATTGAAGATCAGCCCGATGCAGTAATAGGTAAGTTTTTGGTTAAGTCATTTACTGCACTCGTTCTTTTCGATACTGGTGCATCGCATTCATACATATCAAGGGGATTTGTGGATAAATATAACCTTCCAACCCAAGCCCTTAGGTCACCCATGTTAGTAAGCTCACCAGGAGCGGAGTATATGGCTAAACGATGGTGTGATCGGTTACCATTAAGGATTGGAAACTATGTTTTTCCCTCAGACCTAATAGTATTGGAATCTCAAGGATTGGATGTGATATTAGGCATGGATTGGTTATCAAAGTATGAAGGGAATATTGAGTGTGCTAGTAAGTCAATTTTTCTTACCACACCAGAAGGAAGAAGGATCAAGTATGTATCCCGGTATGTGCCAAACAGGACACAAGTAAACTGCCTAACAGGAGTTGTGCAAGAAGAAGTACCAGTGGTAAAGGATTTTCCTGATGTATTTCCTGAGGAATTACCAGGCATGCCACCGGATAGAGACATAGAGTTTTTGATTGAATTATTGCCAGGTACAGGCCCAATATCGAAGCGACCGTACCAGATGCTAGCAAAGGATTTGGTGGAAATTAAGAATCAGATTAAGGAGTTATTGGATAAAGGTTACATTCACCCAAGTTCTTCGCCTTGGGGATCACCCGTACTTCTAGTGGAAAAGAAGGATGGATCATTAAGGATGGTTGTAGATTATCGGGGATTGAATGAAGTAACCATTAAGAACAAGTACCCACTGCCAATGATCAACGATCTGTTTGATCGGTTGCAAGGAGCTAAAGTGTTTTCCAAGATCGATTTGCGATCAGGGTACCATCAATTGAAGATTCGGGAGCAGGACATACCTAAGACAGCATTCACCACAAGATATGGACTATATGAGTATACCGTTATGTCATTTGGATTGACTAACGCACCTGCCTATTTTATGAACCTGATGAACAAAGTGTTTATGGAGTTTTTGGACAAGTTCGTCGTAGTGTTCATTGATGACATCCTGGTTTATTCAAGGAATGAAGAGGAGCATAAGGAACATTTGCGTTTGGTTTTGGAGAAACTAAGGGAACATCAGTTATACGCCAAATTCAGCAAATGTGAGTTTTGGTTGAAGGAAGTTGGATTCCTCGGACACGTTATATCCGGAGAAGGTATAGCAGTTGACCCCACTAAGGTTGAGACCGTAACCAAATGGGAATCACCAACGACAGTTGGAGAGATCCGGAGTTTTCTTGGACTCGCAGGATACTACCGGAGATTCATTGAGAACTTTTCAAAGATTGGAAAGCCTATGACGGAGTTGTTGAAGAAGGATACTAAGTTCAAATGGACTGAGGAGTGTGAGGCTAGTTTCCAGGAGTTGAAGAAACGCTTGGTTACCTCACCAGTATTGATTTTGCCAGATCAGACCAAGGATTATGAGGTGTATTGCGATGCTTCACGTCGAGGACTTGGAGCAGTGCTTATGCAGGAAGGGAGAGTTGTTTCGTATGCTTCACGGCAACTGAAACCTCATGAGTTGAATTATGCCACGCATGATTTGGAGTTAGCAGCCGTAGTGCATGCATTGAAAACGTGGAGACATTTCCTCATTGGTAATCATTGTGAGGTGTACACGGATCACAAGAGTTTGAAGTACATTTTCACGCAGAAGGAGTTGAACCTCAGACAAAGGAGATGGTTGGAGCTCATCAAGGATTATGACATGAGATTACATTACCATCCCGGAAAAGCTAATGTAGTAGCTGACGCATTGAGCCGTAAGAGCCATGTCAATACTCTAATGACGGGGAAAATACCCAAGGAGTTAGCAGAAAACCTTCACGAGCTATGTTTGGAAATAGTTCCAAGAGGCTATGTAGCAACATTGGAGATTCAGTCAACATTGATGGATAAGATCAGAGAAGCTCAGAAATCTGACAAGGAGATTTCTGCTATAAAAGAGAAATTGAGTGAAGGAAAAGCAAAGGGATTTCGTGAGGATGAGCACGATACCTTATGGTTTGAGGACCGTGTTTATGTGCCCAATGACCCGGAGATCAGGAAGTTGATTTTGCAGGAGGCACATGATTCACCGTATTCGATTCACCCAGGGAATACCAAGATGTATTTGGATTTAAAGGAAACATTCTGGTGGACCGGAATGAAGAAGGATATTGCAGCCTATGTAGTAGTTTGTGACGTATGTCAGAGAGTAAAGGCAGAACATCAGAAGCCAGCAGGATTGTTACAACCATTGCCGATACCCGAACGGAAGTGGGATAAGATAGGCATGGATTTTATCGCAGGACTACCCAGGACGAAAGCAGGCTATGACTCGATATGGGTAGTAGTTGATCGTTTGACAAAGGTAGCACATTTTATTCCAGTTAAGACCACTTACACCAGTGCTAAGTTGGCAAAGATATACATGACTCGGATCATTTGTTTGCATGGAGTTCCGAGGAGTATCGTATCAGATAGTGGAACCCAATTTACCTCAAAGTTTTGGAATCAGTTGCATGAAACTTTAGGAACCAGACTAGAGTTCAGCACAGCTTTTCACCCACAGACGGATGGACAGACTGAGAGAGTCAATCAGATTTTGGAAGATATGCTGAGAGCTTGTGCACTAGATTATGGATCTAGCTGGGACGATAACTTGCTGTATGCGGAGTTTTCGTATAACAACAGTTACCAAACCAGTTTGAAGATGGCACCTTTCGAAGCTTTATACGGAAGGAGGTGCAGGACACCGTTGTCATGGGATGAAGTTGGAGACCGTCAATTCTTTGGACCAGATTTGATTAAGGAGTATGAACAGAAAGTTAAGTTGATTCGCGATAGGCTCAAGGTAGCCCAGTCCAGGCAGAAGAGCTACGCAGATTCTAAACGCAAGGAGACAGTTTACGAAACTGGAGACAGATTTTATCTCCGAGTATCCCCACTTCAAGGAGTTAAGCGCTTTGGAGTTAACAGAAAATTAGCACCGCGTTTCGTTGGACCATATAAGATCTTGCAACGTATGGGAGAAGTCGCTTATAAGTTGGAATTACCAGAGGGACTGTCAGGAGTTCATGATGTATTCCATGTTTCTCAGCTGAAGAAATGTCACGCCGAGATGGCGGAGGTACCGCTAAGAGATACCGTGCCACTCGAAGCGATTCAGTTGAAGGACGACTTAACGTAAGAGGAGAAGCCAGTCAAGATTCTCGAGTTTGCCAGCAGAGTTACTCGCAGCAAGGTTATCAAGTTTTGCAAAGTTCAGTGGAACCACCACTCAGAGGATGAAGCCACCTGGGAGAGAGATGAAGATTTGCTCAAGGACCACCCTCACCTATTTTCTAGCCAACCCGAATCTCGAGGGCGAGATTCAACTTAAGGGGGGTAGGTTTGTAACATCCCAAATTTTCAATTTGGAATGTTATAAATTAGATCATCATGCATATCATATTTTCATGCATTTTGGTTGATCCTAGAAATTTCACGCAACTCAAGGACCCTCGGAGAGAGTTGGAGATTTCGTTATTTTCATATCTGAGAGTTTTCTCAAAATTGAAAAGAGGATCATTTGATTTATTTATTTCATCTTCAATAATTTTTCCGGTGTTAAAATATATGAGAGAGGGAATAATATGACTTTCCCAAATTTAGGAAAAATGAAGATTTAATAAATAAATCAAGTTTTGGTTTTGCCGGAGTTTTATTTGCTTTTTATTTGGATAGGGAAAAATGCGCGTTTGCGAAAATTGCATTTTAGGTCCGGAGTAAAGTTCATTTTGTTCGGCTCATTTTTAGGAGTCGGGGAAAATTTACTTTAGAATTTTTGGAGCCCGTTTAGATTTTCTTTTCTGTGTTTTACTGCGCGCGAAACCGTTAAAAAAACTTTCCGCAGGCCAGCCGGGCCAAGGCCCAAGCCAGCCACCGCCCCAGCCTCCCGTGCGCCAGGCGCCAGGCGCAGGAGCGCCAGGCCGCCGCCTCCCCTCGCTCAAGCCAAGTCCTAAAAGGACTCTGGCCGGTTAGCCCCCTCCCCTTTCCTTTGTTTCGTTTTCCTATTCCTACTCTATTTCTTGTCCCCTACCCCAAGTAATCCCCCCCCACCTATATAAATACCCCAACACCCCCCCTCTAAACCCATCAAATCAAACCCCAAGCCCTCCACCGCACCCCACCCCGCGCCCTACACCGCCGCCGCCACCCCACCACCGCGCCGCCGCCCTTGTGCCCTAGCGCTGCCGCCGCACCTTGCCCACGCCGCCGCCCTACGCCACGCCGCCGGAGCCCCTCGCCAGAGACCTCGCCGGAGGTTGCCCCGCGTCTCTTTTCCTCGGATCGTTTTCTTCTAATCGTTCCGATTCTTTTCTTCTCTTCTGATTCGTTTTCTAGATTGGTTTTTTGTTTCAGTTTTCCTCTCCGAAACCCTAGATCGGATTCGTTTTCTTTTCCGATTTAGTTGCCTTCGGACCGTTCGTCTCAACGAACATGATCACCGATTATCTCCGGTTTACGAACGTCCGTTCGTTTAACCGTTCTTCGTTTTCTTTCTCGTCGGATTTATTCCGCGATCGCGATCTCTGATCCGATCTTCGTTCTAGTTTATCTTCTCGCTCGTTTATTGGAATCAGGTGATTCAAGCGCCTGGAGTTTCATTTCGAAACCGCCATTCCGTCTAATCAACTTAAACAAGTTTTTGCCCCAGTAAAATTTGACCTAGTTTCAACTTGCTAGGACCGAGTTGTTTTCTTCCGCCGTTTGTTTTCCGTTTCTTTGTTCGGTTCGTTCTTTCTTTGCAACCGGAGTTCTTAAGTTGAACTTTCTGGTTCGTTCTCTTGTTCGAGTTTTACCTGTGCATTAGATGAGTACTTATTGTGTGCTTGTTGTTTGTCTGCGATAGATCATCCGGATTGCGCCGCTTGTTACTTCGAAACCCTAGGTCTCGCGGATCATCAGCAAGGCAAGTAACACTTTGATCATACCTTTTCTACAACCCATGTTTTATTGCATTAGATCAATCCTCTCACATTGCATGATTAGGATCTAATTAAACTGTGGGATGGGAAGTAGAAGAGGTAGTACCTATCACCTGTATTACTATGAAACCTTTGGGAGTTACTTCTACGTTTGCTATTTATGCCATGCTATGCTAGTAGACGTGGATTGGGTGAGTGATATCCATGACAGATGTGAGTTTTGTTAATTTTAAGGGTTTATCTAAGGTGGCAACTTAAACACACATCTGGGTGGATTGAGGCACCTGATGTCTACCAGGACTTGCCTGTTTTTTTTCGGACCGCCACCCAGGCTCAAAGGGATCATAAGATAATTCATGCTAGAAACTTCCGTGTGCAGCCACATGCTACTATGGGCTCTGGCATAGTTGAACTAAGTCGTGCGAACTCTTATAGGGTGAGACTAGCAGATGTAGGGGTTGTACGTGGTACGGTCTACTCCATCATAAGGTGCTAGCGCTTCTGAAAGACTATGTCTCGGTCATCCGTTTCTCAAACACCATGTAGTGCAGGAAACCAAACGGAGGCGATCGAGTCTTGTGGGGAAAAGTGCGCAAACCTCTGCAGAGTGTACAAACTAATCATGATTAGCCGTGTCCCCGGTTATGGACAACTTGAGTATCTAGTACTTGAATATCATGTGAATCTCATCACGTTACTTCTAATTAATGTTGTTGGGTTTTAATTGTTACTTAATTGGGATTGAGAATGCTGTTAACCATTCTCAATGTTCAACAACCACCATGATAGTTAAATAAATTTATTCCTTTGCAGTAGGGAAAAATTGGCTTTACGCAAAACTGTAACCATAGAGCTTTCCACCAGCCATATATGCATGTAGTATAGTTGTTTCATTCCATTACTCTCTATGTGTTACATTGCCAGCATATTCCATGTGCTGACCCGTTTTCGGGCTGCAACTTTCATGTTGCAGACTTTTCAGACGACGAGTAAGGTGTTTTAGGTCGTGGCCCTATACTCAGTGATGCCGTTGGAGTTGATGGACCCATTTATCTTCCAAGTCTTCCGCTGTTATCGACACTAGATGGCCTTAAGCCATTTTTATTGTAATAAGTTCTCTTTGAGACAACGATGTAATAAGTGTGTGATTGCCACTCTGCTATAAATCCTTCGATGTACTTTGTGGTGTCAGCATTACTGATCCAGGGATGACACCCGAGCACAGTAGACTTGATCCATTCGGGTCGGGTCGCCACATATACATTATTTTGCTCTCTTCATAGGAAGGTGCATAAACGGTAAAGATGAAGCATGTCACATGTGTGTACCTGATCTTAGCATTCTCAGGAGCGCTGTTTTAGGATATAAACAATACAACTTGGGGGCTATTATTGCACGTAGGTTGCATAATAATCGTATTCATGGAGATTTCTTTGGTGGAATTTATGCAACTCGTATAGCTAACTTTCTTGAGATACCCATACGTGGAGATGATATTGAGTTGCCTCCTTCTTATTTAGATTATGATGCTATGGTTCGTCATCAGTTTGTTGAGAGGAACGATCAGTTCCTCCAGTACGGACTAATCTTTGACAGACGACGCACCTATCACGTCGCTCTCCCTACTCCTGCTTTCTTTGACTTTCAGGCAAAGGGGAGATATGTTATAACCAGGGAGGAGGCGGCCGAGTACGAGAGAAGGGCGGAGACAGCTCGCCTCCAAGCTGCAGCTCATCAGGCAAATACCGTTGCATCTCAGTACGACCCCAACTACAACTTTGGATATCCGCCAGGCCAGCCGTGGCAGTAGACCAACTTAGGCCAAAAGCCTAAGCTTGGGGGAGTACGTATTTCTCACCGACATTACATTCATGTTCACACACTCATGCTAGTTGTCGGAGCTCATACTTTTTCATTGTATCATCCATGCTAGTTTATTTCCCTTTTTATGCTTTCTTCTTGTGTGTTTAATAAACCTTAAGAAAAACAAAAAAAATCAGTTGTAGCTTTTAGCTAGTTTACTCTCCATGCCTGTAGTAGTAGTAGCTAAAAAGAAACCCAAAAAGATTTCTCGTTCTTCTTTTGCTTGTTGGGAGCTTTCCCATGTAAATAGTTTTATTTCTTTTCTTGTTCTTTGGGGGTTGAGAGGAGAAGACCATAATGAAAATGTTGAGTGGCTCTTATATGCATTATTGTTGATCTAACAAAGAGCCCATATTACCTTGTCTTCTCTCTTGAATTGAATGCTTGCAGATTCCAGCTTAGTCCAATGCACGTGCACTATTATTATTAGTATCCACATTGTTCCGTCGTGCAAGTGAAAGGCAATAATGATGATTATAGTATGAACTTATTGATATGAGAAAAGCTGGTATGAACTCGACGTCTCTTGTTTTTGTAAATATGATTAGTCCATCATTCCCGATTCAGCCTATTACAAAAGAAACATGTTTGCAATGACAATTAGAGATTGTAGTTGCTTATGCCATGCTTAATTAGCTAGGAGCTTATAATGGTTTACCTTGCGTGCCAACATGCTATTAAAATGGTTGTGATGTGGTATGATGGGGTGGTATCCTCTTTTGAATGATTTGAGTGGCTTGACTTGGCACATGTTCACGCATGTAGTTGAAACAAAATCAACATAGCCTCTATGACATTTATGTTCATGGTGCATTATATCCTACTCATGCTTGCATTCGGTGTTGATTAATTTTAATGCATGTTCATGACTGTTGTCACTCTCTAGCTGGTCGCTTTCCAGTCTTTTCCTAGCCTCCACTTGTACTAAGCGGGAATACTTCTTGTGCATCCAACTCCAAAAACCCCAAAGTTGTTCCATATGAGTCCACCATACCTACCTATATACGGTATCTACCTGCCATTCCAAGTAAATTTGTATGTGCCAAACTCTAAACCTTCAAGTAAACATTCTGTTTTGTATGCTTAAATAGCTCATGTATCAACTAGGGATGTCTGTATCTTCCATGCTAGGCGGGTTATTCTCAAGAGGAGTGGACTCCGCTCCTCACTCACGAGAAAATGACTGGTCACCGGGATGCCCAGTCCCTTGCTTTATGCAAATCAAATCAAAATAACTGCAAATAAAACTCCCCTGGGACTCTTGTTAGTTGGAGGCACTCGTTGTTTTGAGCAAGCCATGGATTGATGCTTGTTGGTGGAGGGGGAGTATAAATTTTACCATTCTGTTTGGGAACCACCTATAATGTGTGTAGCATGGAAGATATTGAGATCTCTCAGTTTTTATGTTGACAATGATAGTATACCGCTCAAAATATTATTCATATCTATTTCAAAACCGAGCTCTGGCACCTCTACAAAACATAAAAGTAAATGACAGAGGGAAGCGGGGATTTGTCATTTACTTTTGGTTTTGAAATAGATAGGATCAAGAACTCTCAAAATATTATTCATATCTATTTACTTTTATGTTGAGTCATCATCCTCTTATTAAAAAGCAACAGTTGAAGAGCACCGCTATCATTTGCATCCATTACTATTATTTTACATTGAGTATGACTTGACTGGATCTCTTTTACCATGAATTACAATGTCTAGTCAGTCCTTGATCTTTAAAGGTGCTCTGCGTTTATGTTTTGCGGTCTCAGAAAGGGCTAGCGAGATACCACCCTGTTATATCATATTATGATTGTTTTGAGAAAGTGTTGTCATCCGAGATTTATTATTATTGCTCGCTAGTTGATTATGCCATTGATATGAGTAAACATGAGAACTAAATGTTACTGTGAATATGGTTAGTTCATAATCTTTGCAGAAAACTTGAATGTTGGCTTTACATATTTACAAGAACAAGAGCAAACAGAGTTTGTAAAAGTTATTCTTTATCACTTTCAGTTTATCAACTAAATTGCTTGAGGACAAGCAAAGGTTTAAGCTTGGGGGAGTTGATACGTCTCCGTCGTATCTACTTCTCCAAACACTTTTGCCCTTGTTTTGGACTCTTAACTTGCATGATTTGAATGGAACTAACCCGGACTGGCGCTGTTTTCAGCAGAATTGCCATGGTGTTATTTTTGTGCAGAAATAAAAGTTCTCGGAATGACCTGAAAATCAACAGAGAATTATTTTGGAATATATAAAAAATACTGGAGAAAGATCCACGTCAGGGGCCCCACACCCTGTCCACGAGGGTGGGGGGCGCGCCCCCTGCCTCATGGGCCCCCTGACGCTCGATCGACCTCAACCTTGACTCCATATATTCACTTTCAAGGAGAAAAAAATCAGAGAGAAGGATTCATCGCGTTTTACGATACGGAGCCGCTGTCAAGCCCTAAACTCTCTCGGGAGGGCTGATCTGGAGTCCGTTCGGGGCTCCAGAGAGGGGAATCCGTCGCCATCGTCACCATCAACCTTCCTCCATCACCAATTTCATGATGCTCATCGCCGTGCGTGAGTAATTCCATCATAGGCTTGCTGGATGGTGATGGGTTGGATGAGATTTATCATGTAATCGAGTTAGTTTTGTTAGGGTTTGATCCCTAGTATCCATTATGTTCTGAGATTGATGTTGTTATGACTTTGCTATGCTTAATGCTTGTCACTAGGGCCCGAGTGCCATGATTTCAGATCTGGACCTATTATGTTTTCATCAATATATGAGAGTTCTTGATCCTATCTTGCAAGTCTATAGTCACCTATTATGTGTTATGATCCGTTAACCCCGAAGTGACAATAATCGGGATACTTACCAGTGATGAACGTAGTTTGAGGAGTTCATGTATTCACTATGTGTTAATGCTTTGGTCTGGTACTCCATTAAAAGGAGGCCTTAATATCCCTTAGTTTCCAATAGGACCCCGCTACCACGGGAGGGTAGGACAAAAGATGTCATGCAAGTTCTTTTCCATAAGCATGTATGACTATATTCGGAATACACGCCTACATTATATTGATGAACTGGAGCTAGTTCCATGTCACCCTAGGTTATGACTGTTACATGATCGATCGCATCCGGCATAATTGCCCATCACCGATCCAATGCCTACGAGCTTTCCACATATTGTTCTTCGCTTATTTACTTTTCCGCTGCTACTGTTACAATCACTACAAAACCCCAAAATATTACTTTTGCTACCATTACCTTTTGCCATCGTTACCACTACTATCATATTACTTTGCTACTAAATACTTTGCAGTAGATATTAAGTTTCCAGGTGTGGTTGAATTGAAAACTCAGCTGCTAATACTTAAGAATATTCTTTGGCTCCCCTTGTGTCTATCAATAAATTTGGGTTGAATACTCTACCCTCGAAAACTGTTGCGATCCCCTATACTTGTGGGTTATCAGACACTTTAAAAAGATTTGGGTTTAAGGATTTTTGGATGCACAAGTAGTATGTCTACTTAGTACGGAATGTTTGTCTAGCAAAGATAGGGGGCAAGCACCACATGTTAAAGGATCCATGACAATATGACTTCTATGTGAATATAAACAAACATAAATCATTAAGTTGTCTTCCTTGTCCAACGTCAACAATTTTGGCATATAATATTTTGATGAGGGCTCATAATCACAAAAGATTTCTAGGATAGTATATCTATATGTGAATCTTCTCTTCCCTTATTAATTCTTTCATGAGTTTCATCATTAACTAATGCTATGTTTGTCAATCTCTAATACAATTTTCTACTTATACTTTTCCTTATGTGGCGCCATCACCTACCATAGGATTAGTATATAATCTTATTGATTTATTTCCTTTCTTTATTTATTTCCTTCCTCTTTTTCTTTCTTTATTTCTTTTCTTTATTTGCAACATGAAAGTAAATAAAGCAAAAACTCAAACTAACTTTATTATATAACTTGCACACAATTACAAGGATAGATCACTAAGCAAACTCTCAAAGAAGAAAGGATCGAACTAAACTTTATTTCATCTAAAAGCAAATGATCGAACTAAAATAAGTAAAAGCAAAAATTTAATGGGATGATACGATACCAGGGCACCTCCCCCAAGCTTGGTGGAAGCCAAGGGGAGTGCCCATACCCGATACTCAATTTTCTTTTGGTGGTGAAGAAGATGATGGTGGTGATGAAGCGATCCTATCCTTAAGGATCAAGAGGTTCTCCAGCCGTTGGACGACGCTCCGGAGATGGATGATATGCTCTTGATGCAAAATATTTTCGCGAGTAAGATGCTTATTCTGTATGCGAACTATTTCAATGACGTGAAAAGCTTCAATCTCAGTGGGAGTAAGATGCGGAAGGTATGGTTCAAGGATATCCTCTTCCTCCTCATCGACCAACAGCTCTCGTGCTGTCACTGAGGGTGGATCCAAGGTAGCTGTCTTGCCCTTGTCTCCCTAGAGGGCGTTCGTAGGCTCCTCCTGCTTCGTCTCAATCTTCATCAGCCAAGCATCTTCTTCCATGTTGTTGGAGGAGCAAGAAGACATGATCCCTGGCTTGATAAATCTGACCAGAAACAGCAAGGAAAGAGAACCGTGGATTTCTTTGCGATACGGTGATCAACAGGTTCGGGAAGTATATATAGATTTTTTATCTTGGAGGACAAGCATATGGTAGAAAAATGGAGTACGAAAGGTGTCCCAGGGCCCATCAGGGCACGCTTCCTGGAAGTTTCTTTATTTCCAAAATTTTAAAATATTCCAAAACTGATAAAAAATATTTTTGCGGATTTTTTGGAGTACGTTTACTTAGCATATCACATACCTCTTTATTTTCACGATTCTGGAGTGTTCCGGAAGGACTCTTTTATGTGTTCTTCCGGTGTCATGGTTTGGATAATATTACTTTCAACAATTATAGGCGCACCTAAGATATAATGCTTTATTCATTGCCCATTTACAACCTTCGGGTTAGTACCTCTGGAGTTATTTATTTTGATGGCTCTAGACCGGTAAACCTCCTCGATGATGTACGGGCCTTCCCATTTCGAGAGGAGCTTTCCTACAAAAATCTAAAACGAGAGTTGTACAAACGAACATATTCTCCAACTTTAAACTCATGCTTTTGGATTCTCTCGTCATGCCATTTTTTTTAACTTTTTTTGAATAACTTTGCATTCTCATAAGCTTGGGTTCTCCATTCATCTAAGGAGCTTATATCAAATAACCTTTTTTCACCAGGAAGTTTGAAATCATAATTGAGTTCTTTAACTACCCAATATGCTTTATGTTCTAACTCAAGAGGCAAATGACAAGCTTTTCCATAAACCATTTTATAAGGAGGCATACCCATAGGATTTTTATATGCTGTTCTATAAGCCCAAAGTGCATCATGTAATTTCTTAAACCAATTCTTCCTGGACCCATTGACAGTCTTTTGCAAAATTAATTTTATTTCTCTATTGCTAAGTTCAACTTGACCACTAAACTGAGGATGATAGGGTGATGCAATTCTATGGTTAACATCATACTTAGCAAGCATCTTACGGAAAGCACCATGAATAAAGTGTGAACCACCATCAATCATTAAATATCTAAGGACTCCAAACCTTGGGAAAATAACTTCCTTAAGCATTTTAATAGAGGTGTCGTGATCAGCACTACTGGTTGGAATGGCTTCTACCCATTTAGTAACATAATCAACAACAACCAAAATATGTGTATACCCATTAGAGGAAGGAAAAGGTCCCATGTAATCAAATCCCCAAACATCAAATGGTTCAACAACAAGTGAATAATTCATAGGCATTTCTTGACACTTACCGATATTACCTATTCTTTGAAATTCATCACAAGAAGAGACAAACTTACGGGCATCCTTGAAGAGAGTAGGCCAATAAAATCCAGATTGCAATACCTTGTGAGTAGTTCTATCTCCAGCATGATGCCCTCCATAAGCCACATAGTGACATTTCCGTAGGATTTGTCCTTGTTCATGCTCAGGTACACAATGTCTAATAATACCATCTACTCCTTCTTTATAAAGATGTGGGTCATCCCAAAAGTAATGTCTTAAATCATAGAAGAATTTGTTCTTTTGCTGGTATGTAAAGCTAGGTGGTAAATTGAAGGAAATATGCCCTAGAGGCAATAATAAAGTTATTATTTATTTCCTTATATCATGATAAATGTTTATTATTCATGCTAGAATTGTATTAACCGGAAACATAATACATGTGTGAATACATAGACAAACAGATTGTCACTAGTATGCCTCTACTTGACTAGCCCGTTGATCAAAGATGGTTATGTTTCCTGACCATAGACATGAGTTGTCATTTGATTAACAGGGTCACATCATTAGGAGAATGATGTGATTGACATGAACCATTCCGTTAGCTTAGCTCCCGATCGTTTAGTATGTTGCTATTGCTTTCTTCATGACTTATACATGTTCCTATGACTATGAGATTATGCAACTCCCATTTACCGGAGGAACACTTTGTGTGCTACCAAACATCACAACGTAACGGGGTGATTATAAAGGTGCTCTACAGGTGTCTCCAAAGGTACTTGTTGGGTTGGCATATTTTGAGATTAGGATTTGTCACTCCGATTGTCGGAGATGTATCTCTGGGCCCTCTCGGTAATACACATCACTTAAGCCTTGCAAGCATTGCAACTAACGAGTTAGTTGCAGGATAGTGTATTACGAAACGAGTAAAGAGACTTGCCGGTAACGAGATTGAACTAGGTATTGAGATACCGACGATCGAATCTCGGGCAAGTAACATACCGATGACAAAGGGAACAACGTATGTTGTTGTGCGGTTTGACCGATAAAGATCTTTGTAGAATATGTGGGAGCCAATATGAGCATCCAGGTTCCGCTATTGGTTATTGACCGGAGACGTGTCTCGGTCATGTCTACATAGTTCTCGAACCCGTAGGGTCCGCACGCTTAACGTTACGATGACGGTTATATTATGAGTTTTTATGTTTTGATGTACCGAAGGTTGTCCGAAGTCCCGGATGTGATCAAGGACAGGACGAGGAGTTTCGAAATGGTCGAGACATGAAGATTGATATATTGGAAGCCTATGTTTGGATGTCGGAAGTGTTCTGGGTGAATCGGAATTTTACCGGAGTACCGGGAGGTTACCGGAACCCCCCGAGGGCTTAATGGGCCTACATGGGCCTTAGTGGAAATAGAGGGAAGCAAGGGGAGTGTGGGGCGCGCCCCCCAAGGCCCAAACCGAATTGGTTTAGGGCAAGGGGGGCCGACCCCCTCTTTCCTTCTTCCCCTCTCTCTTTCCTTCTCCCGAATCCTATTCCAACTAGGAAGGGGGGGGAAGTCCTACTCCTGGTGGGAGTAGGACTCCTCCTGGCACGCCCTCTCCCTGGCCGGCCGCACCCCCTTGCTCCTTTATATAAGGGGCAGGGGGGCACCCCATAGACACAACAATTGACCGTTTGATCCTTTAGCCGTGTGCGGTGCCCCCCTCCACCATAGTCCACCTCGATATTACTATAGCGGTGCTTAGGCGAAGCCCTGCGTCGGTAGAACATCAACATCGTCACCATGCCATCGTGCTGACGAAACTCTCCCTCAACACTCGGCTGGATCAGAGTTCGAGGGACGTCATCGGGCTGAACGTGTGCTGAACACAGAGGTGCCATACGTTCAATACTTGATCGGTCGGATCGTGAAGACGTACGATTACATCAACCGCGTTGTGCTAACGCTTCCACTTTTGGTCTACGAGGGTACGTAGACAACACTCTCCCCTCTCGTTGCTATGCATCACCGTGATCTTGCGTGTGCGTAGGAATTTTTTTGAAATTACTACGTTCCCCAACGGTGGCATCCGAGCCAGGTTTTATGCATAGATGTCATATGCACGAGTAGAACACAGGTGAGTTGTGGGTGATATAAGTCATACTACTTACCAGCATGTCATACTTTGGTTCGTTGGTATTGTTGGATGAAGCGGCCCGGACCGACATTACGCGTACGCTTACACGAGACTGGTTCTACCGATGTGCTTTGCACACAGGTGGCTGGCGGGTGTAAGTTTCTCCAACTTTAGTTGAACCGAGTGTGGCTACGCCCGGTCCTTGCGAAGGTTAAAACAACACCAACTTGACAAACTATCGTTGTGGTTTTGATGCGTAGGTAAGAACGGTTCTTGCTAAGCCCGTAGCAGCCACGTAAAACTTGCAACAACAAGGTAGAGGACGTCTAACTTGTTTTTGCAGGGCATGTTGTGATGTGATATGGTCAAGACATGATGCTAAATTTTATTGTAAGATATGATCATGTTTTGTAACCGAGTTATCGGCAACTGGCAGGAGCCATATGGTTGTCGCTTTATTGTATGCAATGCAATCGCCCTGTAATGCTTTACTTTATCACTAAGCGGTAGCGATAGTCGTGGAAGCATAAGTTTCGCGAGACGACAACGATGCTACGATGGAGATCAAGGTGTCACGCCGGTGACGATGGTGATCATGACGGTGCTTTGGAGATGGAGATCACAAGCACAAGATAATGATGGCCATATCATATCACTTATATTGATTGCATGTGATGTTTATCTTTTATGCATCTTATCTTGCTTTGATTGACGGTAGCATTATAAGATGATCTCTCAGTAAATTTCAAGATAAAAAGCGTTCTCCCTGAGTATGCACCGTTGCCAAAGTTCGTCGTGCCCAGACACCACGTGATGATCGGGTGTGATAAGCTCTACGTCCATCTACAATGGGTGCAAGCCAGTTTTGCACATGCAGAATACTCAGGTTAAACTTGACGAGCCTAGCATATGCAGATATGGCCTCGGAACACTGAGACCGAAAGGTCGAGCGTGAATCATATAGTAGATATGATCAACATAGTGATGTTCACCATTGAAAACTACTCCATTTCATGTGATGATCGGTTATGGTTTAGTTGATTTGGATCACGTGATCACTTAGAAGATTAGAGGGATGTCTTTCTAAGTGGGAGTTCTTAAGTAATATGATTAATTGAACTTAAATTTATCATGAACTTAGTACCTGATAGTATCTTGCTTGTCTATGTTTGATTGTAGATAGATGGCCCGTGCTGTTGTTCCGTTGAATTTTAATGCGTTCCTTGAGAAAGCAAAGTTGAAAGATGATGGTAGCAATTATGCGGACTGGGTCCATAACTTGAGGATTATCCTCATTGCTGCACAAAAGAGTTACGTCCTGAAGCACCGCTGGGTGAACCACCTGCACCAGCAACTGCAGACATTGTGAATGCCTGGCAGTCGCGTGTTGATGACTACTCGATAGTTCAGTGTGCCATGCTTTACGGCTTAGAACCGGGACTTCAACGACATTTTGAACGTCATGGAGCATATGAGATGTTCCAGGAGTTGAAGTTAATATTTCAAAAGAATGCCCGGATTGAGAGATATGAAGTCTCCAATAAGTTCTATAGTTGCAAGATGGAGGAGAATAGTTCTGTGAGTGAGCATATACTCAAGATGTCTGGGTACTGCAATCACTTGATTCAACTGGGAGTTAATCTTCTAGATGATAGCGTCATTGAAAGAATTCTCCAATCACTTCCACCAAGCTACAGGAGCTTCATGATGAACTATAATATTCAAGGGATGGATAAGACAATTCCCGAGCTCTTCGCAATGCTAAAAGCTGCGGAGGTAGAAATCAAGAAGGAGCATCAAGTGTTGATGGTCAGTAAGACCACCAGTTTCAAGAAGGGCAAAGGGAAGAAGAAGGGGAACTTCAAGAAGAAGAACAAGCAAGTTGCTGCTCAGGAGAAGAAACCCAAGTCTGGACCTAAGCCTGAGACTGAGTGCTTCTACTTCAAGCAGACTGGTCACTAGAAGCGGAACTGCCCCAAGTATTTGGCGGATAAGAAGGATGGCAAGGTGAACAAAGGTATATGTGATATACATGTTATTGATGTGTACCTTACTAGAGCTCGCAGTAGCACCTGGGTATTTGATACTGGTTCTGTTGCTAATATTTGCAACTCGAAATAGGGACTACGGATTAAGCGAACACTGGCAAAGGACGAGGTGACGATGCGCGTGAGAAATGGTTTCACAGTCGATGTGATCGCGGTTGGCACGCTACCTCTACATCTACCTTCAGGATTAGTATTAGACCTAAATAATTGTTATTTGGTGCCAGCGTTGAGCATGGACATTATATCTGGATCTTGTTTGATGTGAGACGGTTATTCATTTAAATCAGAGAATAATGGTTGTTCTATTTATATGAGTAATATCTTTTATGGTCATGCACCCTTGAAGAGTGGTCTATTTTTGATGAATCTCGATAGTAGTGATACACATATTCATAATGTTGAAGCCAAAAGATGCAGAGTTGATAATGATAGTGCAACTTATTTGTGGCACTACCGTTTAGGTCATATCGGTATAAAGCGCATGAAGAAACTCCATACTGATGGACTTTTGGAACCACTTGATTATGAATCACTTGGTACTTGCGAACCGTGCCTCATGGGCAAGATGACTAAAACGCCGTTCTCCGGTACTATGGAGAGAGGAACATATTTGTTGGAAATCATACATACAGATGTATGTGGTCCGATGAATGTTGAGGCTCATGGCGGATATCGTTATTTTCCCACCTTCACAGATGATTTAAGCAGATATGGGTATATCTACTTAATGAAGCATAAGTCTGAAACATTTGAAAAGTTCAAAGAATTTCATAGTGAAGTTGAAAATCATCATAACAAGAAAATAAAGTTTCTACGATCTGATCGTGGAGGAGAATATTTGAGTTACGAGTTTGGTCTACATTTGAAACAATGTGGAATAGTTTCGCAACTCACGCCACCCGGAACACCACAGCGTAATGGTGTGTCCGAACGTCGTAATCGTACTTTACTAGATATGGTGCGATCTATGATGTCTCTTACAGATTTACCGCTATCATTTTGGGGTCATGCTTTGCATTCACGTTAAATAGGGAACCATCGAAATCCATTGAGACGACGCCTTATGAACTGTGGTTTGGCAAGAAACCAAAGTTGTCGTTTCTGAAAGTTTGGGGCTGCGATGCTTATATGAAAAAACTTCAACCTGATAAGCTCGAACCCAAATCGGAGAAATGTGTCTTCATAGGATACCCAAAGGAGACTGTTGGGTACACCTTCTATCACAGATCCGAAGGCAAGACATTCGTTGCTAAGAATGGATCCTTTCTAGAGAAGGAGTTTCTCTCGAAAGAAGTGAGTGGGAGGAAAGTGGAACTTGATGAGGTAACTATACCTGCTCCTCTATTGGAAAGTAGTTCATCACAGAAACCGGTTTCTGTGACGCCTACACCAATTAGTGAGGAAGTTAATGATGATGATCATGGAACTTCAGATCAAGTTACTACTGAACCTCGTAGATCAACCAGAGTAAGATCCACACCAGAGTGGTACGGTAATCCTGTTCTGGAAGTCATGCTACTAGATCATGATGAACCTACGAACTATGAAGAAGCGATGGTGAGCCCAGATTCCGCAAAATGGCTTGAGGCCATGAAATCTGAGATGGGATCCATGTATGAGAACAAAGTATGGACTTTGGTTGACTTGCCCGATGATCGGCAAGCAATTGAGAATAAATGGATCTTCAAGAAGAAGACTGACACTGACGGTAATGTTACTGTCTATAAAGCTTGACTTGTTGCAAAAGGTTTTCGACAAGTTCAAGGGATTGACTACGATGAGACCCTCTCACCTGTAGCGATGCTTAAGTCTGTCCGAATCATGTTAGCAATTGCCGCATTTTATGATTATGAAATTTGGCAAATGGATGTCAAAACTGCATTCCTGAATGGATTTCTAGAAGAAGAGTTGTATATGATGCAAGCGGAAGGTTTTGTTGATCCAAAGGGAGCTAACAAAGTGTGCAATGCTCCAGCAATCCATTTATGAACTGGTACAAGCCTCTTGGAGTTGGAATAAACGCTTTGATAGTGTGATCAAAGCATTTGGTTTTATACAGACTTTTGGAGAAGCCTGTATTTACAAGAAAGTGAGTGGGAGCTCTATAGCATTTCTGATATTATATGTGGATGACATATTGCTGATTGGAAATGATATAGAATTTCTAGATAGCATAAAGGGATACTTGAATAAGAGTTTTTCAATGAAAGACCTCGGTGAAGCTGCTTACATATTGAGCATCAAGATCTATAGAGATAGATCAATACGCTTAATTGGACTTTCACAAAGCACATACCTTGACAAAGTTTTGAAGAAGTTCAAAATGGATCAAGCAAAGAAAGGGTTCTTGCCTGTGTTACAAGGTGTGAAGTTGAGTAAGACTCAATGCCCGACCACTGCAGAAGATAGAGAGAAAATGAAAGATGTTCCCTATGCTTCAGCCATAGGTTCTATCATGTATGCAATGTTGTGTACCAGACCTGATGTGTGCCTTGCTATAAGTCTAGCAGGGAGGTACCAAAGTAATCCAGGAGTGGATCACTGGACAGCGGTCAAGAACATCCTGAAATACCTGAAAAGGACCAAGGATATGCTTATCGTTTATGGAGGTGGCAAAGAGCTCATCGTAAACGGTTACGTTGATGCAAGATTTGACACTGATCCGAACGATTCTAAATCGCAAACCGGATACGTGTTTACATTAAACGGTGGAGCTGTCAGTTGGTGTAGTTCTAAACAAAAAGCGTTGTGGCGGGATCTATATGTGAAGCGGAGTACATAGCTGCTTTGGAAGCAAAAAATGAAGGAGTTTGGATGAAGGAGTTCATATCCGATCTAGGTGTCATACCTAGTGCATCGGGTCCAACGAAAATCTTTTGTGACAATATTGGTGCAATTGCCTTGGTGAAGGAATCCAGATTTCACAAGAGAACCAAGCACATCAAGAGACGTTTCAATTCCATCCGGGATCTAGTCCAGGTGGGAGACATAGAAATTTGCAAGATACATACGGATCTAAATGTTGCAGACCCGTTGACTAAGCCTCTTCCACGAGCAAAACATGATCAACACCAAGGCTCCATGGGTGTTAGAATCATTACTATGTAATCTAGATTATTGACTCTAGTGCAAATGGGAGACTGAAGGAAATATGCCCTAGAGGCAATAATAAAGTTATTATTTATTTCCTTATATCATGATAAATGTTTATTATTCATGCTAGAATTGTATTAACCGGAAACATAATACATGTGTGAATACATAGACAAACAAATTGTCACTGTATGCCTCTACTTGACTAGCCCGTTGATCAAAGATGGTTATGTTTCCTGACCATAGACATGAGTTGTCATTTGATTAACGGGGTCACATCATTAGGAGAATGATGTGATTGACATGACCCATTCTGTTAGCTTAGCACCCGATCGTTTAGTATGTTGCTATTGCTTTCTTCATGACTTATACATGTTCCTATGACTATGAGATTATGCAACTCCCGTTTACCGGAGGAACACTTTGTGTTCTACCAAACGTCACAACATAACCGGGTGATTATAGAGGTGCTCTACAGGTGTCTCCAAAGGTACTTGTTGGGTTGGCGTATTTCGAGATTAGGATTTGTCACTCCGATTGTCGGAGAGGTATCTCTGGGCCCTCTCGGTAATACACATCACTTAAGCCTTGCAAGCATTGCAACTAATGAGTTAGTTGCAGGATAGTGTATTACATAACGAGTAAAGAGACTTGCCGGTAACGAGATTGAACTAGGTATTGAGATACCGACGATCGAATCTCGGGCAAGTAACATACCGATGACAAAAGGGGACAACTTATGTTGTTGTGCGGTTTGACCGATAAAGATCTTCGTAGAATATGTGGGAGCCAATATGAGCATCCAGGTTCCGCTATTGGTTATTGACCGGAGACGTGTCTCGGTCATGTCTACATAGTTCTCGAACCCGTAGGGTCCGCACGCTTAACGTTACGATGACGGTTATATTATGAGTTTATATATTTTGATGTACTGAAGGTTGTTCGGAGTCCCGGATGTGATCAAGGACATGACGAGGAGTCTCAAAATGGTTGAGACATGAAGATTGATATATTGGAAGCCTATGTTTGGATGTCAGAAGTGTTCCGGGTGAAATCAGGATTTTACCGGAGTACCGGGAGGTTACCGGAACCCCCCGGGGGCTTAATGGGCCTACATGGGCCTTAGTGGAAATAGAGGGAAGCAAGGGGAGTGTGGGGCGCGCCCCCCAAGGCCCAAACCGAATTGGTTTAGGGCAAGGGGGGCCGGCCCCCTCTTTCCTTCTTCCCCCCTCTCTTTCCTTCTCCCGAATCCTATTCCAACTAGGAAAGAGGGGGAGTCCTACTCCCGGTGGGAGTAGGACTCCTCCTGGCGCGCCCTCTCCCTGGCCGGCCGCACCCCCTTGATCCTTTATATACGGGGGCAGGGGGCACCCCATAGACACAACAATTGATCGTTTGATCCTTTAGCCGTGTGCGGTGCCCCCCTCCACCATAGTCCACCTCGATATTACTGTAGCGGTGCTTAGGCGAAGCCCTGCATCGGTAGAACATCAACATCGTCACCACACCGTCGTGCTGACGAAACTCTCCCTCAACACTTGGCTGGATCAGAGTTCAAGGGACGTCATCGGGCTGAACGTGTGCTGAACTCGGAGGTGCCGTACGTTCGGTACTTGATCGGTCGGATCGTGAAGACGTACGACTACATCAACCGCGTTGTGCTAATGCTTCCGCTTTCGGTCTACGAGGGTACGTAGACAACACTCTCCCCTCTCGTTGCTATGCATCACCATGATCTTGCGTGTGCGTAGGAATTTTTTTGAAATTACTACGTTCCCCAACATAAATATCTAGCAATAATGTAATTAGCATAGTGAGCATACAAAGGATTACTATTAGGAACACTTATTGCAGCTAACTGCTCATCAGGACAACTATCATCAATAGGTAGTGGGTCATCAAGCACATTTTCAAGCCTAGGCGAATTATCAGCTACGGGGTTCTTAGCTCCTTTTCTATCAATGATATGTAATCAAATTCTTGTAACAAGAGAACCCAACAAATAACTCTAGGTTTAGCATCTTTCTTTTCCATAAGATATTTAATAGCAACATGGTCTATGTGAACAGTTACTTTGGAATCAACAATATAAGATCTAGATTTATCACAAGCAAACACCACCGCTAAGAATCCTTTTTTAGTAGTAGCATAATTTCTTTGAGCACTGTCTAGAGTTTTACTAGCATAATGAATAACATTAAGTTTCTTATAAACTCTTTGTCCTAGAACAGCACCGACCGCATAATCACTAGTATCACACATAATTTCAAAAAGGCAAGTTCCAATCAGGTGGTTGAACAATAGGTGCAGATATTAAGGCTTTCTTGAGTGTTTCAAAGGCTTCTAAACAATCATCATTAAAAACAAAAGGAATATCCTTTTGCAAAAGATTAGGAAGAGGCCTAGAAATTTTAGAAAAGTCTCTAATAAATCTCCTATAGAAACCAACATGACCTAGGAAACCACGAATACCTTTGATGTCCTTGGGACATGGCATTTTCTCAATTGCATCAACCTTAGCTTGGTCCACTTCAATACCTCTTTCAAAAATTTTATGACCCAAGACAATGCCTTCATTAACCATAAAGTGGCACTTCTCCCGATTCAAGACAAGATTTGTTTGTTCACATGTCTGCAAAACTCGCTCAAGATTGCTTAAACAATCATCAAAAGACTTCCCATAAACAGAAAATTCATCCATGAAAACCTCAACAATCTTTTCACAAAATTCAGAGAATATAGTAGTCATACATCTTTGAAAGGTAGCAGGTGCATTACATAAACCAAAAGGCATCCGTCTGTAAGCATAAGTTCCAAAGGGACAAGTAAAAGTAGTCTTTTCTTGATCAGGTTGAGAAACAGGTATTTGTGAAAAGCCAGAGTATCCATCTAGGAAGCAAAAGTGTGTGTGCTTAGATAATATTTCAAGCATTTGATCAATAAAAGGCAAGGGGTAATGATCTTTTCTAGTTACTTTGTTTAATTTTCTGTAATCAATTACCATTCTATAGCCTGTAACAATTCTTTGCGGAATAAGTTCATTCTTATCATTAGGAACAACAGTAATACCTCCTTTCTTAGGGACACAATGAATAGGACTTACCCATCTACTATCAGTTGTAGGATAGATTATACCTGCTTCCAAAAGTTTTAAGATTTCCGTTCTTACCACTTCCTTCATTTTTGGATTCAACCGACGTTGGTGATCAACAACGGGTTTAGCATCAGGTTCCATATTAATTTTGTGCTAACATAGAGTGGGACTGATGCCCTTTAAATAATCAAGAGTATATCCAATATCATCCTGATGCTTCCTTAGAACTTTCAATAATCTTTCTTCTTCATGTTCTGAAAGGTTAGCACTAATAATAACAGGATATATCCTATTTTCATCGAGATAAGCATATTTCAAGGTGTCTGACAATTATTTTAATTCAAACACAGGATCACCTTTAGGTGGAGGAGGACCTCCTAGAGTTTCAATAGGCAAATTGTGTTTAAGCAGAGAACGTTGTTCAAAGAAAACCTTATATATTTCATTTCTTTTGATGCATATGTAAATCATTTTTATGGTCTAGCAAATATTGTTCTAAAGGATCAGTAGGTGGAACAGCAATAGAAGCAAGACCAATTAATTCATCCTTACTAGGCAATTCTTTTTCATGATGATTTCTACTAAAATTGGAAAAATTAAACTCATGAGACTCATCACCAAAGCTAAGACCAACAGTTTGTTTCTTACAATCTATCTTAGCATTAATTGTATTCAAGAAAGGTGTACCAAAGATAATGGGACACAAGTCATCTTGTGGGGAACCAAGAACAAGAAAATCAGCAGGGTATTTTATTTTCCCACACAAGACTTCAACATATCTAATAATCCCAAATGGTGATATGGTGTCTCCATTAGCAAGTTTAATAATAACATCTATTTCTTCTATCTCAGCAGGTGCTATGTCTTTCATGATTTCTTCATATAAAGTGTAAGGAATAGCACTCACACTAGCACCCATGTCACATAAACCATGATAACAGTGATCTCCTATTTTAACTAAAATAACAGGCATGCCAACAACAGGTCTATGTTTATCTCTTTTATTAGGTTTAGCAATTCTAGCAGCTTCTTCACAAAAGTAAATAACATGCCCATCCATATCTTCTTCCAAGAGGTCTTTAACCATAGCAATACTAGGTTCAACTTTAATTGTTCATCAGGTTTAGGTGTTCTAATATAAATTTTTTTAACCACAGTTGAAACTTTAGCATGTCCCTTTATCCTAATAGGGAAAGGTGGTTTCTCAATATAAGCAGAAGGAACAACTAGATCAACATTATAAAGTATAGTTTCTTCTTTAACTGGTATTGGTTCTTTAATTTCTTCTTTAATAGGTGGGTGATATTTAAACCACTTCTCCTTAGGGAGTACAACATGAGTAGCAAATGAGTCACAAAAGGAGGCTACTATCTCAGAGTCAAGTCCATATTTAGTGCTAAACTTTTGAAAAGCATCAGTATCCATAAAAGATTTAACACAATCATACTTAAGTTTAATACCTGACTCTTTACCTTCACCGAGTCCCCAATCTTCAGAGTTGCGTTTAATTCTTTCCAAAAGATCCCACCGGAATTCAATAGTCTTCTTCATAAATGAACCAGCACAAGAAGTATCAAGCATGGTTTGATCATTACGAGAAAGCCGAGCATAAAAATTCCTGATAATAATTTCTCTTGAGAGCTCATGATTGAGGCATGAATATAACATTGAATTAAGCCTCCCCCAAGCTAGAGCGATACTTTCTCCTTCACAAGGCCAAAAATTATATATATATATATATAATTCCGATCATGATGAAAAAGATGCATATGATATTTTTTTTGGTGGAACTCCAATTTCAAATGATTCCAATTCCATGATCCATATCATCACATAGCCTATACCATGCCAATGCTTTTCCCTTCAAAGATAAAGGAAAAACCTTTTTCATCACTTCATCCTTGGGTAAACCTGCAAGCTTAAACAATCCACAAACTTGTTCCACATATATCAAGTGCATATCAGGATGTTTGGTTCCATCTCCTGCATAAGGATTAGCTAGCAGTTGTTCTATCATACCCGAAGGAATTTCATATTCAATATTTTCAGTAGGAGCAGTAGGTTGAGGGGTTGCTAATTGTGGTTCCGAATGAGTTGAAAATACCCCGAACAAACCCCTCAAAGGATTGTTTTCCATAGTAACAAGTGACAATAAATTTCAGCACACTATATAAATGTTTCCTTACCAAATTCCACTTACCAAAGGCGCTTCACTCCCCGACAACGGTGCCAGAAAATAGCCTTGATGCCCACAAGTATAGGGGATAAATTTTAGCTCTTTTAGATAAGTAAGAGTGTCGAGCCCAACGAGGAGTAGAAGGAAATGACAAGTAGTTTTTAGTAAGGTAATGTGTGCAATTGCTGAAATTGTAAGTAATGGAGTAGTTTGATAGCAAGATAATTTGTAACGAGCAAGTAATGGTAGTAGTAACAAAAGTGCAGCAAGGTATCCCAATCCTTTTGAGGCAAAGGACTAGCCAAAACGGTCTCTTATGATAAGTAAAGCGTTCTTGAGCGTACACAAGAATTTCATCTAGTCACTTTCATCATGTTGGTTTGATTTGTGTTCGCTACTTTGATAATTTGATATGTAGGTGGACCGGTGCTTATGTGCTGTTCTTACTTGAAAAAACCTCCTACTTATGATTAACCTTCCCGCAAGCGTCCGCAACTATGAGAAAAGTATTAAGAATAAATTCTAACCATAGCATTAAACTTTTGGATCCAATTGGTCCCTTACGAAATAGCATAAACTGGGGTTTAAGCTTATGTCACTCTTGCAACCCAGCATCTAATTGCTACTCCACAATGCATTCCCTTAGGCCCAAATATGGTGAAGTGTCGTGCAGTCGACGTTCACATGACACCACTAAGGGAATAACAACATATACTATCAAAATATCGAACACATCAAGTTCACATGATTACTTGCAACATGATTTCTCCGTGCTCCAGAACAAAAGTAAATACTCACAAATGATAAAAATGTTCATACTCAGAGGAGTATTAAATAGCATAATTGATCTGAACATATAATATTTCACCAAATAAACCATATAGTAATCAACTACAAGATGTAATCAACACTACTAGTCACCCACAAGCACCAATCTATAGTTCCGGTAACAAGATTGAACACAAGAGATGAACTAGGGTTTGAGAGGAGAAGGTGCTATTGAATATGTTGTTGGAGATTGCCCTACCCAAGATGGGAGAGTTGTTTGTGATGATGATGACGATGATTTCCCCCTCCGGGAGGGAAGTTCCCCCGGCGGAATCGCTCCGCCGGAGGGCAAAAGTGCCTTCCCAAGTTCCGCCTCGAGGCGGCGGTGCTTAGTCCCGAAAGTCTCCTCCTTTTTTCTAGGTCAAAATGACTTACACACCAGAAGATGGGCACCGGAGGTGGGCCGAGGAGGCCACAACCCACCAGGGCGCGCCCAGGTGGGTTGTGCCCACCTGGCGGCCCCCTCTGGTGTTTATTGGCTCTAGTATTTCTTAAATAATCCATAAAAAATCTCCGTGATGTTTCAGGTCATTTGGAGTTGTGCAGGATAGGTGGCCTGATGTAGCTTTTCCAGGTCCAGATTTCCAGCTGCCGAAATTCTCTCTCTTGGTGTGTTCCTTGCAAATTATGAGAGAAAAGGCATTAGAATTACTCCAAAAAGCATTATTATGGATAAAAACATTATAAATAACAGTAATAAAACATGATGCAAAATGGACGTATCAACTCCCCTAAGCTTAGACCTCGCTTGTCCTCAAGCGAAAACCGAAATCGAAAAACATGTCCACATGCTTTGAGGGAGAGGTGTCGATAAAAACAAAATACAGACATAGAAGCATCATGTTGATTATTATAACAACAATAAAATTAAACAGAGGACTTTTATCGTAGAAGTTTTATCATATGCTTCTCATGAATAAGTAATAGTTCATCACACAATCTAAGTATAAAGCACAAACTCTATTAGAAACCAACAAACTATGTTCTTAGTCAACTTTGCAACTACAATTCATCATGTTTTTAGGAAGGGTCATGTGTCAGAGCCTTTAGGAAAGTCCACATACTCAACCATCATATAATCTTCTATGATTGCTAACACTCACCTCGTACCCATGAGCAAAATGTTTCAACCGGGCACATAGGAAGATAGGGGATTATGGTTTTGCATCCCAACATACTCACCTCAAGGGTGATGTCAGCAATAATAACTCATGCTATCTATATTCAACTGGACATATGTGCCTAGATCTTTCCTCACCAGATGATGCTTGCCAAAGGAGAAAAATAAAAGGAATAGAGAGGGAAACCTCGCCATTGGTAGTGGGAATGCCACTCTTTTTTGGTTGGACCGGTGCTCGGGCGATCGTCCCTTTGCCATCTGATAACCCACAAGTATAGGGGATCGCAACAGTTTTCGAGGGTAGAGTATTAAACCCCAATTTATATATTCGACACAAGGGGAGCCAAAGAATATTTGAAGGTATTAGCAGCTGAGTTGTCAATTCAACCACACCTGGAGATTAATTATTTGCAACAACATGATCAGTAGCAAAGTAATATGATAGTTTTGATAGTAGTGATAGTAGCAATGGTAACGGTAACAGTGATAGCAATAGTTTTGTAACAAATGCAACGGTAACGACAGCAGTACACCGGTACACGTCGGTGCTATACAAACGGTTTTTAACCCCTTTCCGCGACGGCATTTACCGTCGCCTAGTGAGTGACGGTGATAGGGGGGTCCTTCCCACACGACCCAGAAACCGTCGGGGATAGGGAGCCTTGATGCATATAGTTATCCCTATATAACCGTTTCCAATATCTCGAATATCCCAAACGCTTCATCCTTGCTACTCGTGTGTGCTCGCATTGCCATCGCACTCGGAGTTTTGTGGTTTTACCTAAAACCAGGCAGATTCCAAGCATAGGAGTTTTCCAGGCAGATTCCAGGCACCAGAGTTTTACGATGCCTGGCACATCACAAACAGTTCATGATTATAAACCGTGTACGATAGGTAGGCGATCACACACACTTAGTTTTCCCGCACCGTATGTGATAGTGTCTAGCATCACACACACGTTGCAAATGACAACTATGTGCATTGTTACACACATTTCCTCTCCGTAAACCGTGTCAGATTATGATGTATATCGCACACGCTGTGCTTTTATTAACAGTGTGCGCCGTAATGACCCGCACACTGTAATTTCACCCTAATTTAATTGCTGCTATTTAAAATTGTACCTAATTTAAACTTGAAAATAGGCTATAGCTTTATTCATATCCATCAGGTTCAGACAACCAATGCATTATTCGTTTCGCAGGTACATATGTTTAAGAATTACATAAGCACCAAATAAAGAATGATGAACCAAGGTTCTATACTTGTACTATTATAGATGGTAAAGAAAGAGGCAACAGACATTCCGGTTGCTAAACAAGGTGAAGCAGAATGGCCCTATTGTGCTCTCCTGGATGCAGAAGGCATGCAAGACTCTAGTCCAACCCCCCCTTTTTTGACACCTGAAGCAGTAGGAGCGCCTCCTACTGTGTAATTAAATTAATGAATGAGAGGATTTACATATGGTTTTGTACATGTCATCCCCTTTGGGGATGGTTGGGGGGGTGGAGGTAAACAAATCAAAGAGTAGCTACAAAGGAGGTGAGAAAGGAGGTGTGTTTTTCTCCAACCCTATGAGTTAGGAGAGAAAGATCCTATTTTAGTCTTGAAATCCAGGATGATTTCGTGGGTGTTATTCTTCTGAAGACTTTAATTTTCCTTTCCTTCCAGATGCTCCATGCTGCTTGTAGAAATATTGCCATTAACATTGGCTTGTTCCATGCTGTTTTAGCTGTGCTTATCCAATCTAAACGTGAACATTGAGAACTCCAGCAGATGGCAATATGAGACCAGCAATCCTTGCTGAAGGAATAATCAAAGAAAAGATGTTCAAGTGTTTCTTCCACGTTGGACTACCAGAGGGGGCAAGTATAGTCATTGCCAATGTTGTAGTGTCTTCGCTTCAGCATGTTTCTGGTGTTGAGTCTATCAGACAGAAGGAGCCACCCAAAAACCTTTATTTTCATTGTAACCTTAGACTTCCATAGCCAGGTATAAGTTTGATGGGCCCGAACCTCCCTGAAGTAAAAGTTATAGTGTTTGCTGGCCGAGTACGTCTGAGTCGCCCAAGTATAGTTCCAGCTATCATTCCCCGAGAGGCTATCTTACAGTTGAATGTAACGTACCAGCCGTTGAAGATCTCTAGTCTCTGCATGCGCCTGGACCGAAAGCGGCAGATGAAACATTTCGCGCAAAGTCATGGCCCCCAAGAAATCTCTAACAGAAATATCCTCCTGGGTGGCAAAAGAGAAAGCCCGCGGATGTGTTTCTGCCAGAATACCATCCGTCCAATGATCCTTCCAAAAGAGTATGTCCTTCCCCGTGTGTACTTGGGCTTTGGTAATCCCACGGTAAATTGGCATTAGTTTCATCACATCCTGCCACCAAAAAGACCCGCAGGGATCAGCTGCATGTGGGATCTTGTTGCTATAATACGTGTTCCATATAAGGTCCACCCAAGGCAGGTCCCATCGGTTATAGAATTTGTGGAGGTATTTTAGCAGAAGTGCATCACTTTGTACCTTGAGATTAATGACACCGAGGCCTCCCGAAACCTTGGGTTGACAGACCATGTCCCAAGCCACAAGAGAGTTGCAAGAATCCCCATTCTCCGTTTTTTTGGTCCATAAGCATTTGCGTCTGATTTTGTCTAGTAGTTCAATAATGCTAGCTGGCAACTTGAGAGTACAAAGTGCAAAGATGATTAGGGAGGTTATGACCGAGTTGAGAAGTGATAGTTTACCCCCATAAGAGATCATGTTGAGTGTAGCAGAAAGCCTTCGTTCCACCCGACAGACAAGAGGGAAAAGGTCTAGCACTGATGGCCTGGTCGTCCCCATAGGCAAACCGAGGTAGGTGAAAGGCATTTTACCAACCACACACCCGAAGATGGTAGCAAGGCAGTTGTACGTGTCTTCATGACAGTTTATGGGGATCAGAGTTGACTTGTGGAAGTTTATTTTTAGGCCAATAGAGGTTGCATAGTCTGAGAGAATATCTTTGATGATCATTGTTTGCGATGTGCATGCTGGCATGGCTAGAATGGTGTCGTCCGCGTATTGAATGACTGGGTAGTCCGTTTGATTGGTCGAGGGGAAAGGCAGCTGAATTGCTCCTCTAGAGTAGGCGTCATTGATTATTGCTTGCAAGAGATCAGCCGCCAATACAAACACCAGGAGCGAAAAGGGATCGCCTTGCCGGACCCGCATTTACAATGGAATTGTCGACCAGGTACCCCGTTCAAGAGAACCGCAGATTTACCAGACCCAAAGATGCATTTCACCCAACCGACCCATTTGTCATTAAAACCCATATTCTTCATTATTGTTAGCATGGCTTTATGATCAATAGTGTCGAACGCCTTGGCAAAGTCAAGCTTAAGTAGCACAATTTCTTTATAAGAGGCCTGCCATTGGTAAATGTATTCAAATGCCCAAGCAAGGCAATCTTTGATGGTGTGACCTTTGAGGAATCCATATTGGTTTCTATGAATTATACGAAGGATCACTCTTTGCAGACGTTTGGCAAGTAGTTTGGTTAGGACTTTGAGGCATCAGTTTAACAAAGTGATCGGTCGATAGTCATTGACTGATGATGGAGCATTATCTTTGGGTATTAACGTGATGAAACCATCATTTATGCTTTCAAGGTTGAGATTACCATCAAAAAATTGATTGCAGAGCTTATAGAAGTCGTGCTTGATAATGTGCCAACAAGATTTCAGAAACACACTGAGGGAGTCCTGGATTAGGGGGTGTTCGGATAGCCGAACTATACCTTCAGCCAGACTCCTGGACTATGAAGATACAAGATTGAAGACTTCGTCCCGTGTCCGGAAGGGACTTTCCTTGGTGTGGAAGGCAAGCTTGGCTATACGGATGTTCAGATCTCCTACCATTGTAACCGACTTTATGTAACCCTAACCCTCTCCGGTGTCTATATAAACCGGAGGGTTTTAGTCCGTAGGACAACATACACATCTACAATCATACCATAGGCTAGCTTCTAGGGTTTAGCCTCTCTGATCTCGTGGTAGATCCACTCTTGTACTACCCATATCATCAATATTAATCAAGCAGGACGTAGGGTTTTACCTACATCGAGAGGGCCCGAACCTGGGTAAAACTTCGTGTCCCTTGCCTCCTGTTACCATCCAGCCTAGACGCACAATTCGGGACCCCCTACCCGAGATCCGCCGGTTTTGACACCGACATTGGTGCTTTCATTGAGAGTTCCTCTGTGCCGTCGCCGTTAGGCCCGATGGCTCCTACGATCATCAATGGCGATGCAGTCCAGGGTGAGACCTTCCTCCCCGGATAGATCTTCGTCTTTGGTGGCTTCGCACTGCGGGCCAATTCACTTGGCCATCTAGAGCAGATCGAAAGCTACACCCTTGGCCGTCAGGTCAGATTCGAAAGTTTAAACTACACGGCTGACATCCACGGGGACTTGATCTTCGACGGATTCGAACCACTGCCGAGCGCGCCGCACTGTCACGATGAGCATGATCTAGCTCTGCCGCCGAACAGTGCCCTAGAGGCCGCACCCGCATCGGCTCTGACACTTAGTTCGGAGCCAACCGCGCCGATCGAGGATGGGTGGTTGGACGCCCCCTCGGGGGCTGTGATCCCAACGGCGAGGTTGAGCCGAACACCAGCCCCGTACTCTACAAGACTCGTGACTCCATGGAGCCGGATTCTTCTCCGGACTCCGAACCCTCCGCGCCCCTGTCGATCGAATCCGATTGGGCACCGATCATGGAGTTCATGACCGCGGACATCTTTCAGCACTCGCCTTTCGGCGATATCCTGAAGTCACTGAAGTCTCTCTCTTTATCAGGAGAGCCCTGGCCGGACTACGGTCAGCAAGGTTGGGGTACGGACGATGAAGAAATTCAAAACCCACCCACCACCCACTTTGTAGCCACTGTCGACGACTTAACCGACATGCTCAACTTCGACTCCGAAGACATCGACGGTATGGACACCGATGAAGGAGATGATGAAGAACCAGCGCCTACTAGGCCCTGGAAAGCCACCTCGTCATATGAAATATACATGGTGGACACCCCAAAAGAGGGAGATGGCGATGGAATAGCGGAGGATGACCCCTCCAAGAAACAGCAAAAGCGCCGGCATCAGCGGCGCCGCTCAAAATCCCGCCAACACAAAAATGGTGATTCCAGCACGAGAGATAATAATACTTCGGAGAGTGCCGAAGAAAACCCCCTCCAGCAAGGTTTAGCACAGGAGGATGGAGAAACCAGCCCTCATGAGAGAGCGACAGACAGAGAGGTCGAGGACGATAATTATATGCCTCCCTCCGAAGACGAGGCAAGCCTCGACGACGACGAATTCGTCGTGCCAGAGGATCCCGTTGAGCAAAAGCGTTTCCAACGCAGGCTTATGGCCACGGCAAGAATCCTCAAGAAAAAACAGCAACAGCTCAGAGCTGATCAAGATTTGCTGGTTGACAGATGGACTGAAGTCCTTGCGGCCGAAGAGCATAAACTCGAGCGCCCCTCCAAGAGTTACCCAAAGCGCAGGTTGCTACCCCGATTAGAGGAGGAAGCACTTGATGCGGCCGAACGGCCACCTCGTGGCCGCGACAGAGAGGCCTCCTGGCCCTCCGCTCAAGCCACACCCCGTACCAAGGCACGGGAATATGCGCCGGACTTACGAGACATGTTGGAGGACAAGGCAAGGCAAACACGATCGATCTACGGATCGCGTGGGCACCCCACGGCTCGAGGCGGTAACCGTCACACCGGCCACAAATTCGGCAGGGCCGAACACAGTAGACAAAGCTCATTGGAGCTACGTCATGATATCGCCCAGTACAGAGGCGCCGCACACCCACTGTGCTTTACAAACGAAATATTGGATCATCAAATCCCCGAGGGTTTTAAACCCATAAACATCGAATCATATGATGGCACAACAGACCTGTGGTATGGATCAAGGACTATCTCCTTCATATCCACATGGCCCACGGCGACGATTTTCACGCCATCAAATACCTCCCACTCAAGCTTAAAGGACCAGCTCGGCATTGGCTTAACAGCTTGCCAACAGGATCAATCAGTTGTTGGGAGGACCTCGAAGCCGCATTCCTCGACAATTTCCAGGGCACTTATGTGCGACCCCCAGACGCCGATGACCTAAGTCACGTAATTCAACAGCCAGAGGAATCGGCCAGGCAATTCTGGACACGGTTCCTAACAAAGAAAAATCAAATAGTCGACTGTCCGGACGCTGAGGCCCTAGCCGCCTTCAAGCACAATATCCGTGACGAGTGGCTGGCCCGGCACCTCGGATAGGAAAAGCCGAAATCTATGGCAGCACTCACGACACTCATGACCCGCTTTTGCGCGGGAGAAGACAGCTGGCTTGCTCGTAGCAACAATATGACCAAGAACCCTGGTAGTTCGGACACCAGGGACATTAGTGGCATGTCGCGTCGCAACAAGCAGAAGCGCCGCATTAACGGCGACAATGCTAAGGACACGACAGTTAATGCCGGATTCAGAGGCTCTAAATCCAATCAGCGGAAAAAGCCATTCAAAAGGAATCCTAGGGGCCCGTCCAGCTTGGACCGAATACTCGACCGCTTGTGCCAAATACATGGCACCCCTGAAAGCCGGCCAATCACACCAACAGGGACTGTTGGGTGTTCAAGCAGGCAGGCAAGTTAAGCGCCGACAATGAAGACAAGGGGTTGCATAGCGATGACGACGAGGAGCCCCGGCCGCCGAACAACAATGGACAGAAGGGTTTTCCCCCACAAGTGCGGACGGTGAACATGATATACGCCACCCATGTCCCCAAAAGGGAGAGGAAGCGCGCGTTAAGGGACGTATACGCGGTAGAGCCAGTCGCCCCAAAGTTCAACCCATGGTCCTCCTGCCCGATCACCTTTGATCGAAGAGACCATCCCACTAGCATCCGTCATGGCGGATTTGCCGCATTGGTTATAGACCCAATTATTGACGGATTTCATCTCACTAGAGTCCTCATGGACGGCGGCAGCAGCCTGAACCTGCTTTACCAGGATACAGTGCGAAAAATGGGCATCGATCCCTCGAGGATTAAGCCCACCAAAACGACCTTTAAAGGCGTAATACCAGGTGTAGAGGCCAACTGTATAGGCTCAGTCACACTTGAAGTGGCCTTCGGATCCCCGGATAATTTTCGAAGCGAGGAATTGATCTTCGACATAGTCCCATTCCGCAGTGGCTATCATGCACTGCTCAGACGAACCGCATTCACCAAATCCAATGCGGTACCACACTACGCATACCTTAAGCTCAAGATGCCAGGCCCTCGTGGAGTAATTACGGTCAATGGAAACACCGAACGCTCCCTCCGAACGGAGGAGCACACGGCGGCCCTTGCAGCGGAAGTACAAAGCAGCCTCTCCAGGCAGTTCTCCAGTCCGGCCATTAAACGTCTGGACACCGTCAAGCGCGCCCGGAGTAACCTACAACAAGACCGCCTGGCACATTCCGAGCAGGCGTAGCAATGCAGCCCCAACCCCAACCCTCGCAAAAAGGCGACGCTAGTACTTCGCGTACATAACTACGCTCTAGAAATACCATGGGCATAGGGGGAGGGGCACCATCACGGCACGCCCAAAACACGGCTTAAACCACACCAGGGGTTGCCGATTTTTTTTACTTTTCTCTTACTTCCAGGACTCTATTCTTCGGAAGGCCTGTTCAGCAGTTCAATTGCCGCACAAACGATGCAAGAACCAGGGAAGCAGACAAGCCGTGCCGCATTACGGAAATCCCAGGTGGTCTCTATCACGAGCAGTATACCTGTTTCGCATACTATTCCGCAGCTTGCCCCTGGAGCAGACGTGTTACATAGTCCAACTTTTCGTTTATCGCATTACTTGTATCGTTCTGCTTTGATCGCAACTATTTTTAATAAACAAAGCATAGCTTTTGTCTATTTTTGCATTATCTTTTTTAAATAAATGTTCCTTAACGACATGTTGCACCCGTACAACTTGGTACGGCCAAAATACGCCAGGGGCTTTTAACACCCCTCAATATGGTGTGAGAAGTCCGAACACTTCCACAAGTGGGGCACCCCGAACTTATAGCATTATATGCATCGGCTCCGAATCATGTCTTGGGTCAATAGTTGGGTTTGCCCGGCTCCTATGTTTTGGTGCCTTACGTTCCGCTATATCGGCTAAGGTAGCACTAGGAGAACCACTGCGATTGTGCCCCAGTTGAGCTGGGCCGAGCACCTCAGTGGAGAAAGCTAAAACTGACTGTCATGATGAAGCAAGAGCTAGTCGTTGTTCGAGAGGTTTTTTCGAGTCCCTAAAGACTTATGCCTCTTAGGGCGAGGAGTCGGCTCTGTCCGGCCAAGGCGTGGATAGCGCCCCGAACTCGGTCTTCCGAATACTAGGGGCTTCGCCGAAATTTAAAATTATAGAATTCTATGGCTAAGTGAGAGTGTTCATGCATTATAGTCCGATTGCCTCGTTCGTTGGTCTGAGAACCTCCCTCGAAGGACCCAAATATGGGAAAAAGAGCGCCCAGGTTTATCCCCGAACACCCCAGCACTAGCGGCAAGGGGGCAGAAGCCGACAACTCGCCATCTCTCCGTATTGATAAACAGCCGCACAAAAGGTAATATTTTAAATTCAAGCAGCATTCTTAGCGCATATGAACAAGTTTTCAGCGCACAGGACAAAAACGAGCGAGTTTTACTCAAATATTACATCCCTAGTACATTCATCCGCCACAAGGCGGGCACCCTTCAGAACATCCTTATAGTAATTTTCGGGCTTGCGATGCTCTTTCCCCGCTGGTGGCCCGTCCTTCACAAGCTTCTCCGCATCCAGCTTGCCCCAGTGCACCTTCGCACGGGCAAAGGCCCTACGGGCACCTTCAATACAGACGGAGCGCTTGATGACTTCGAGCCTTGGACCTGCCTCCACCAGCCGCCGCACCAGCCCGAAATAGCTCCCAGGCAGAGCCTCTCTAGGCCACATCTGAACTAGGAGGCCCTTCATGGCTGTTCGGCCGCCTTGTGGAGCTCGACCAGTTGCTTCAGCTGGTCGCTCAGGGGCACGGGGTGTCCGGCCTCAGCATACTGAGACCAGAACACCTTCTCCGTCGAGCCGCCCTCCTCGGCTCGATAGAATGCGGCGACATCGGATACACTCCGGGGAAGATCTGCAAATGCCCCTGGAGAGCTCCGGATTCGGGTAACTATCAAGTAACTCACGTTTATGTGTTTACTTTGCATAAAGAATGCCTTACCCGCCGCTATCTTTTTCACCTCATCCAACTCCTGGAGGGTCTTCTAGGATTCGGTCTTGGCAGACTTGGCATTTTCAATAGTCGCCGCGAGCTCGGACGCTCGCGTCTTCGAGTCAAGCTCCAAACTCTCATGTTTCATCATGAGAACCTGGAGCTCTTGCCGCACCTTGCCAACCTCGGCCTCATACCTCTCCCGCTCGGTGTGCTCCGCGGCCGCACTCTTCTCGGCCTCGAGCAGCGCTTGCTTAAGGGTCGCCACCTCAGATGTGGCGCCTACAATAGCCATGTTAATCCTGTCATTTCTTGCAATTGCACCTTTTTTATATATACACATTCAACCAAGGTATTTCTTACCTTCCTTCTCCTCGAGCTGCTTCTTCGCACGCCCGAGCTCTTGCTCGGACTTCTCGAGGCTGCGCTTCAGCGTGTCCACTTCCGCAGTCAGTACGGCGGACACCAGCAGAGAAGCCTGCGTATGCATATTGACTCATTTTGTTAGACTCCTGCGAATTCTTTGATCCTCTATTCGGCTTTTCTTCCCGAACGCCCAACAGAGCATCAGGGGCTACTGTCTATGCGGTAATATTATTTACACATTATTTACTTACCTCAAAGCCTGTCAAAAGGCTAGTACAAGCTTCAGTCAGTCTGCTCTTAGCGGACTGAACCTTCTGGACCACCGCACTCATAACAGCGCGGTGCTCCTCGTCGATGGAGGCGCCTTGGAGCGCCTCCAACATATTGTCTTGCGCGTCCGGTTGGACGGGGGCCGCCGGCATGGTGGACTTGCTCCTCTTGGAAGGAGGTCCCCCGCCGGACTCCGGAACCTTTGAAGGTTCTGGAGCGGTGTCCGGCCTAGAGCCGGACTTGGAGCCCCGGGGGGTTTCATCCCCTTTACTCCTGGAGCCCGGGAGGTCGCCTTGCGGCGCCTCAGGGACCACCTCCTCCCTGCTTGGAACCTATTGGGACAACACCTCGGTGTCATCCGTAGGGCGGGGGGAGGAAGCCGTCGGAAGTGAGTTCACATCCGACGGGTCCAGTGAGCCGCTCGACGACGTGTCGAGCCGGTCTCTGGGTGGGCTGCATAAGCATCTTCGACATAAGGGAAAGCTGTGCAATAAACGAGTACTATGAATTACTCTGGTATCCAGATACTTACGATTTTGCCAGGAGCTTGGCCCGGGGCTGCCACTCCTCTCCGCCGTCGTCGGCGTCGGCGGAGTAGTCCGGGGGAAGGGTTTTCCCCTTCTTGGACCCTCCGACCTCCTCAAAGAGGGCGGCCTTCCTTTTCTTCTCTCCTCCCGCTGGAGGGGGAGAGGTTTCTTCTTCTTCCTCCTCGTCTTCACGAGAGGAAAGCGCTTCGGGACCGTCGGATGATGAGTCCGACACCTCCTGGCGCCGGGCACTCTTTCGAGTCCCCGTGGCCCTTTGCGTGGCCTTCTTCTCCGGCACCACATAGGGCGCCGGAACCAGCAGCTTCGCCAAGCGAGCGTCCACTGGGCCTTCGGGCAAAGGAGCCGGACAGTTGATCTGTCCGGACGTCACCTCCCAATCCTGTCAAAGATAAGGGAGCTTAGATCCCGCATAGAGTCAAACTATGAAAAACCGATACAAAAACAGCTTACCGCATGAGCGCGATGCTGAGTACTGAATCCGTGATCCTCGACAGCGGATGCGGGAGCCTCGACGCCCTTGAAAAGCATCCTCCAGGCATCTTCGTACGTCGTGTCGAAGAGCCTATTTAGAGTTCGATGTTGCGCCGGGTCGAACTCCCACAGGTTGAAGGCCCGTCGTTGACACGGAATACGTCAGCAGATTAGATTTATGTAAATATTATTCTCTCTATGGCAATATGTGGAAACTTATTTTGCAGAGCCGGACACTATCTTTGTGTTTAAAATCTTCTATGAAGTACTTGGAGGAGGAACCCGCCTTGCAATGCCGAAGACAATTTGCGCGCTGGACTCGTCGTCATTGAAGCATGGTTCAGGGGCTACTGAGGGAGTCCTGGATTAGGGGGTGTTCGGATAGCCTAACTATACCTTCAGCCGGACTCCTGGACTATGAAGATACAAGATTGAAGACTCCGTCCCGTGTCCGGAAGGGACTTTCCTTGGCGTGGAAGGCAAGCTTGGCGATACGGATGTTCAGATCTCCTACCATTGTAACCGACTTTATGTAACCCTAACCCTCTACGGTGTCTATATAAACCAGAGGGTTTTAGTCCGTAGGACAACATACACATCAACAATCATACCATAGGCTAGCTTCTAGGGTTTAGCCTCTCTGATCTCGTGGTAGATACACTCGTGTACTACCCATATCATCAATATTAATCAAGCAGGACGTAGGGTTTTACCTCCATCGAGAGGGCCCGAACCTGGGTAAAACTTCGTGTCCCTTGCCTCATGTTACCATCCGGCCTAGACGCACAGTTCGGGACCCCCTACCCGAGATCCGCCGGTTTTGACACCGACACGCACCGTTGAAGCCATTGGGGCTAGGTGCACGATCGGCTGGCATGAGCTTAATAACATTATCGATCTCCTCCATGGTGAAAGGAACACTAAGATTATCTAACCCATCAACTTTTTTAATGATTCTATCAAGATTGAATTTCATATCATGATGTGATGCTGAGCCCAACCTTTGCTTGAAACATGATCCTCCACAATGGTGTCGTTGTCAGTTGTCAGGGAGGCAATGTTGTTAATTCTCATCCGCTCAAAGGCCATCGCTTGAAAGAACTTTGAATTCTCATCTCTGAATTTAACCCAACGTATAGTGCAACGTTTTTTCCAATATTGTTGTTGATAAGATAAGAGGCGAAGAATATGTGACTTTAGAATCCCCCTAAAGTTTGCTTCTGGTAATGATAGTGGGTGTTTGTTTTCCAACTCATCAAGTTCAAAAAGTGCCTTATTGGAATTTTCAATTGCAATAGAAAGTCTAGAAATCCCTTTGCTCCAAACCTTAAGGGCATGTCTGAGAGCCTTTAGCTTTCTGCAAAGAACCGTGGCCATATTGTTGGACCGAATCTGTCTGTCCCAAACTTGCTGGACAATATCAAAAAAGCCATGATGCTGGACCCAATAAGATTCAAAACGAAACACCTTTGATCTTGGTATGGATATCTCAATTGTTACAACACAAGGAATATGATCCGAAACTGGTCTCCCTAGGGGTTTAACATGGTCTTGGGGTAGGAAGTGGTCCAATTGGAGCTAGTAAAGAACCAATCTAGTTGCTCTAAAAGGGGGTCGGTTTGCATATTGCTCCACGTGAACGATCGACCTTTAATAGGTAATTCAATGAGGGCTTGTGAATGGATGAAATCGTTAAAGGTTATCATGTCATTAAGATTACCACCTGGTTTATTGTGGCTGTCTGGGCTTATGATGAAATTAAAGTCGCCGACTAACAGCCAATCTTCATTATCAGGGATGTTTAATTGGACAAGCCATTGAATGAATGCTAGTCGCTAATCCCCCTGACAGGGTCCATATACATTCACAAGAATCCAACGGTGAGTGGACTGCATTGATTTTAAATTAATGACCTGAGCGAAATCATCAGAAGAAACAATATCTGCATGAAAAATGGAGCTGTTCTAGATTGTAATGAGACCACCAGAGGCTCCCCGGGAGGGGACAAAATCGAATTTATCATAGCTTCGCGGGCAGCAGGATTTAATGAACGCATTATCAAAAGAGGCCATTTTAGTTTCCTGCAAGCAAATAACAACACAACCACTAGAGTTGATGGCGTTGGTTAGGGCTAGCTGCTTGGCATCAGAGTTCAAACCCCGGACGTTCCAGCAAAGAACGTTCCAATTAACTGACAGAACCATAATAAAAGGTAGCGAGAGCATAAATAAAAGGCTAGGCAGAGGCTGAAGATGGCCCCGCCTCCTTATCAGAAAGAAGAGCTTCCTCCGAGAGCTCCGTGGCTGGAATGGCGCAAAGGGTTGTACCAATATGCTGAATCACCTGAATTGGAGTAGGCGGTGGTGGTGCAGTAGTTGTTATGGCTTCATTGTTGTCGGAGATCTTGACAGAGGAGGCAGAAGGCACAGTCCTTGGCTTGACCTTGGAGTTTTTGGTTGACATGTCCGCAACAGAAGGCACTTTGAAACCATCATATTTGTCAGAGTGAGTACTCCTGCGCAGAACAATGGAACAATCTGGAGCCACAGTATTTCCACGATGCCCAACCGAAGCAAAACCAGATGTCTCAGACAAATCCTCTGTTTATGTCAGAGCAAGGACGGTCATATCATCAGCAGATGGCACTGAAGAGCCCAAACTGACATTAGAAGTAGATGAGTTCTCAAGCACAAGTCCCAAGCCCACCGATTCAGAAGCTGCAACCGCAGGGACAATGCTTGAAGCCATGTCCAGCAGGGGCAGACCAGTAGCAACAATTTCCTAAGCCGAAAGCATCCAAGCCGACAAACCAGGCATCAGGTTTGTGCAAGAGACCGAGGAGACAAGGTGAGTGGTCATGGAAGCTTGGGAAACCACAAACGAGCCACTATCTTCAGAAAGAACCACTTTCATGTCAATGCTGTTGTTTCTAAAACCAAGCCCAGAGCTCCAGGGGCCATAACTAGTAATGATTGGCATTATAGCAGCTGTGAGGAAAGTGTTGATTCTGACAAAAGGAATTCCAGGATTCAGTAGCATGGAGGAGACAGTATCTCCCTGGGACGTCATCTCAATATGCAAGCCCGCTGTGGAGAGGGAGAGATCAATTGTCAGAGAGTTGACACGGGTTGGTGCGACAACAACTTCAGAGGTATCTTCAGCAGACAGAACATGTTCAGTCAGAGTGCTTTCCCCAGGTATCACAACAGGGGCAGTAGCACAGCTAGTTCCAGTAACCATGGAGTGAAGAACATTTGCTGGCACAAGAACAAAGCTGTCAGACAGAGTGGCACTGGAGTCGGTGCTAGTATAGGCAGAAATAGAGTCATTCCAAGCCATTCCAGGGCTATCATGAAGATTGTTGGCAGGCAGCACACCATCTTGCACCTGTAATCCTTCTGCAGCAAGCCATTGCTGAAAATTGTACAAAACCGATGGTGTGTGAGGAGGGGAAGGAGGCCATTCCCCCCAGTTAACCTGAAAGTGTACATCATTGGCCTGAACATCCTGTTGTCCACCTTGTTGCTGCACATCATTAGTAGCAGCGTTCTGTGCCATCCAGTTATGCAGTTGGGCTTGATAAAGCTGTTCAGCAGTGAGTCCCTGCCCATATAGGGGGTGTGGGATACCATCCTCCGGCGGTGGATCCTCACCAGCCGGCGGGACCTCAGGCAGGTGGAAATTCCAGTCGCTGCTTCTTAACATTGTGACACAAACAGTCCAGTTATGCCTCTCTCCTCCCATCTGACGCATAACGAAGCTCTTTGGCACGAAACGCAAGCTAATCACACGACACTTGATCAACACAATCTTTCTGTCCGCTCTCGGGTTATGCCAAGTAATCAACTCCCCAAACTTATCAACAGATTTATGAATATAATGAGATGTCTGATAGTCATGAGGAAAACCAACATAAAGTATCCAAATCTGAGGCCCATAACTAGTCATGCGCATGTTAATGGCAGCATCATGAGGGACAAAAGAGACTACTGTGTTCATATTTTCATCATCCTCATCAAGCTCAAAGGTTGTGCCCACAACAGTATATCTAACCATAGAATCCACAAACCCAAAAATGCCAATGCCAAGCAGATAGTCATCTACCTCAATTGGGAAGAAGTTGGATTCATGGAGCATGCCCTTAATGGTATGGCGCAGATCTGCCTTGCGGTGGAACGGGACGAACCTGTTAACCTCAGCAATGGCAAGGAAGTCATGCCGCATCGGCGGGTTGGGGCCGATCACCATGTCATCGCGCACCTTCCGATCAGCGGGGCTGAGTTCAATGGTCATACCCTGTGGGAGGTAAGGGACGACATTGACCGGATAGTTCGCCATTGGAGCAGAGAGGGGAGCTTGGTGCGAGATAGGGGAGGAGGCGGGCTGGGTGATGGAATGCGTATCGGCAGCGGTCTTGGGAACCCAAACTCCCCCTTTGTCCTTTGGTTGGCTGGGCAGGAGGTGGCAACATGCCCAGGGTCGCCACACGATGAACATCGAATGGTCCTGCTTGGTCTCCCAGTGGTCGTGACAAGTTTGGTCAGATAATTAGACGGTGACTGATTGATTGGATTGCTAGCAGGACTTGCCAATACTGACTCTGCATTAAAGATATTGCCATCCCCAAGATGATAAGGATCGGCATTAGCCAAATTCGAATGAATAAAAGCCGGAGATATTTTCCTGCCTAGGGAGGGGATATTTTCCAAGAGAAGAATCAGTATGACGTTTCCTTGTAATTTTGGGCTTCCATATGAAACAAGGGGCAGAACCACAGGCCCAAGAGGTGTGGCCCAATCTTCCACAAGAAGAGCACTTAAAATAGGTCGGGCAATCAAAAAAATAGTGGTGTGAGGAACCACAAGTAACAGACCCGAACAACAAAAATTTTAGTGGGCTCAGGAGGTCTGATGGGCTCAAGGGCCATGATCAAAACAGGATAGGATTGTGACCCATTAGATAAATCGGAGGTAGCACCATCATTAGAAGGGCAGTTACTGGCTAGGTGACCCGACATATTACAATTAGAACATTTATTAATCCTCTTGTAAATGTAGTCCAGTGGCGGAATGTGCTTCAAGTCCCAAATGGTAGCAATATGCTGAGGTGAATAGCCAAAGCGTAGTTGATCCAGAATATAAATGATAATGAAAGTGGGAATTGAATTCCAGTAGGCTAGCTTAAAGCTATTCCCAACAAAACACCGATAACCCCGAACGTTGGTGGACCAATTGAGAGAAAAACCACCAATTTGAATATTCTTCTGTGAACATTGATGATGATCAATAAATCCTTGATAGCCAATTTGTCCCTCATTAAATGCGAAATTGCCAATTATGAGGTCCGGTAATTCTTCATTGCATTGAATGGGCTTAACAGAGTTACCAAAATTGTCCAGAATCGGCGTGGTGTCAACACCGATCGCCGGAGTAAGGATCTCCGGCGAGCAACCATTATGGAGAAACGTAGAGCTCTGCCCTTGGTTATTCGCTAAAAATAATCCTTTGGAACTGATGGCCATAGAAGAACGTGGCGCAACCGCAACAATTCTTTCATCAGCATGCCAACACTCATCATCAACAGAGTAGTCATGGACATGAGGCCGGAAAAGTTGAAAATGACATACAAAGTCGGGCCAAATTCTGTCTTTGAGATGATAGATGAAGTGACCAACCTTGTTAGAGGCCAGAGAAAACCGAAATCTTCGATCACCCAGACAAAAGATATTGAAACCAGAGGCTAGGCCACCAATACAGCATTCAAGAGCAATGCTCACAGATTCATCCGACAAGATGAAGGAAGTAGAGGAAAAGTAGATGACCAAGAAGAATTCCTTGGATCACACCGAAGGAGAGAAGTGCACCGTGGTGCCAAAATGACAACGCACCCGAGCCGCGACCTTAAGGCCCGGGTTGAAATCCCAATGAATAAGACCCTCCATCTAGTGATGGCCGGCCGCCAATCATGTAGTTTGAGAGGTAATCTTGAGTAATCTGCTTCAGGATCCACTGGAAAAGAAAAAAGATTCAGACATTGTCATCTAACACAACTCATTATGGGCAGTAAAAAGAAGGCTACATGGTTCTTCCTTACCATCCTGCAGTTCTCTGTTGTCTAGCATAAAGTGTAAACAAATAGTTTGATTAACGTCTTTGGACCCATTTTAATAACAATATTTATCAGTTTCCTCACTTGATGTTGGTTCATGAATATCTCATTGCCTCAGAAAGGGTCAAAGTGTGGAACTTTGGCAATGATATATGTACCTAAAAGCACCAAGTTAATATTATAAGCTAAACAACAATGGAAAAATGATGTAGTACAACACTCCCTCCATCCCATTATATAAGATTTTATTACATGTATACCTAGACATCATCAGAACATTAAGGTAACACTCTTCCTTGTTGCTATGTAGCCCGGGATTGCATATTTAGTCATTCAGTACAATGCATGTTGCTATGTAGCCTCAGATATATTAAATATGGCCCTAGTTAACCTACTGATAAATGGGTTACAGATATATTCAGTGAAATGTCCGATTTGACGATTAATCCCTTATCAGCCCCAGGCTATATGGTACCAGCTACTGGTATCCTGAACAGTGAGTACATATAAGCAATGCGATGAAACTAACCTCGATGAAAAACAACACTGTTCTCAATATTGTCCTGCATGAGTACATATAAAGGCATGTTAAGCACAACAGGCTAAACATCAACCAAATATATCCATGGTAGACAACATAATCTACAGATGATAGCTTCAGTGTGCAGGCTTAAGCACACTAGTTAAGCAAAATAAGAAGTGGAAAGGTGTGTTAACTGCATGAGGCATAACATTTAAAAACAAGCAAATAGTCGTTCAAACTGGTATTGTGCAGGTCTAAAGTACACTAGTTATTGTTAAAAAATGAAAAGGCATGTTAACTGCATTATCCTTAACAACAACCAAATATCGTAATTCATAGTGGTATTGTTGAAACTGTTATTGATGAAATTGAACTGCACAACAAATAGTTGCACATATAGAGTATCACATCGCGAAGAACTGAAATAAACAAGTCATAAGGCCATCTCTAGCCGATCTTTTAAAAGTTAAAGGACTAAAACCCTTAGTGGATATATATATATATATATATATATATATATATATATATCTGGGCTATTCTGTTTCGCGTAACAGAACCCTACTTGAACTGATGGTTTTACGCGGTTGTACTGATGATTTTCATCTCATTGAACTGATCGTCTTTTCGTCGGAATGGGGCGTGTAATACATCTTTGGAAAGCTCTTGACATCTACACTACAAATATATAGTATTTTTTTGCAAAATCATCACAGTTTAAGAGCAGTTTTGAAAAAAAACCGTTTTTTTCAAACCCGAAAACGCGAATTGTATTTTGGACTCAATTTTCAAACGGTTTGTCGGAATTGAGCAAATAAGATGGCGTTGGAAAGCTGGTAAAAATCCGCATCTTCCATATATCTACTATTTTTTCAAATTATATACAATTTAAAAGTAATTTGAAAAACGGTGAAATTTTAGGCGAAACATATTTTCGCGTTTTTTATCAACGGTTTGTCGGATTGACGCAAATGATACGACGTTGAAAAGCTATGGAAAATGCACAACTTTTTCGTATAGAAATATTTTTCTAATTCCTTACACAATTCGAATACGGTCAAATTTGATTTTGAACACGATTTTTTTAAAAAGTATGTCGAAATGGGGCAAATAATATACCGTTGTATAGCTATCGAAAATGCGAAAATTAGTCATGTTGTACGTTTTCTCTACTTCGCAACTGTTTAAGAGTAATTTTGAATAAGGTGAAACCTATTGTGTTGTTTTTTTGTCTAAAAACAGAGTACTTGTACTGATATATGTATGTGTTTGTACTGAGGTATTTTTAACAGTAGTTTCGAATGGTTCCAAAAAAGCGTACTTGAATGGATGCCCGTATGGTTTTGTACTGAGCGTGTTTTCCACATACTAGACTTTGCTCTGTTTTTGCGCTATCGTTTTTCTTATAACTTTTCAATGGTTTATGATATTATCGTTACTCTGAGCATTGGGCGCCGGGGCGCGGGCGATGACGGCGACGCTCGCGGCGGCACTCGTATTGATCATCGTCCCCGAATTTGCATGGTTTTATATCGTTGAACTGAACGACATTTTATGTAAAGAAAAGTATTGTGTTTTTTCCAACTCTACAATTTTTTCAACTTTGTTCCGGACTTCTCTCATTCCACGACCTGAACTTTTACCATTTGAATTTCCGTGGGGTTTCTTTTTGTTTGAGCTTTTTCCTAAAACTTATCTAGTACGTCATGTTGAACTTACAACGTTTTAAATTGTGAACTTATTGTGTTTTTACAATTCCAAAGCTAGCAAGTAGTAGGAGATTCACCCAACAAATGGGCTAATTACATGGAGCAGCCACATTAATAGTACTTGACCTTATAGAAGTGAAAGTTTTTGGTTTTAAGTCATATTTGTTTTCTTGTCCGAACTTATGGTACCATCATCATCGAACCTACATGGTTCGTGTAGCTGAACTAAAATAAACTTTTTACCCAAATAAATGTGTTATGTTTTTTCTTTGAGCATATATTCCTCGGGTCAATAGACGAACTTTCTCAAATTTCATAGACGAACTGACATCATTTTATTTTTTGAACTTATATGCTATTAATAATTAAACACTTTTTATTCTTGCACGCACATCAAGCTGTCATGTATACCTTATTTAAAGAAGTAGCAATCATCTCATCATATATAAAATTGTTTTCACACATATAATACATGTACATGAATAAATTATACACCACACCAACTTCACATTTTCATACATGAATGACATATACACCACACCGACTGCACATTTTCTTGCTATTAGAAGCCTCTTCAGATTTAAAGGTTTGTAACGGGCATAATAAATTAACCAAAAACCAAATTAAGAAGGTCAAAGTTCTTGAATTACAGACCAAAAAACAAGCAAACAAAGGATAAATAGAGGATTTCCACGGTCTAAGAGGGATCAATTGCAATACACTTTCACTCCATTTTTCACTCAGTAATAGCATGACTGAATAAGAAGTTCAAAACTAAAGTAGTAGCACTTTCACTCCATTTTTCCTTTCAGTATCGTTAGACACGAGCTCCTTGAGAAAGCTTGCGCGGTCAGTAGCACGTTGGTCCTGCAACTGTGTCGACGTGGAGAAGGAGCCTCCAGGTCAACCCGCAACTGGGTAACTTCTCTGCACTACAACAAATCAAAAGCAGTAAATGTACACATTTTGGACATACAAGCATAATGGAAATTTGTAGAAATAACATGGTGTATCCTGATACAAAGTACTGATGCTTTGGGAATTTTCGAACAGAGAAAATAATTGCAGGCGGCTCAAGCGTCAAGAGCAGAAGAGCATGGGCTCACCGGGGAAGGAGGTAGACAAACGACAGTGGTTGGCCCAACGCCCGGCTTGCCAACATGCTTCAGTTCGGGCTAGATTCATCAAAGATGTCAAGATTATAAGCACTATAAGAACAACCAAGATTGAGATAATACACTAAGCACCATGTCTAATTCTTATGTTAGTGGTTGGTCCAATAAAATTACGAGGTCAATGCTTCCATAGAAGTAACAAGATGCAAGCTTAGTTCTTAGGTTACAATTTTGTAAATACTAGTACTGCTACCAGCATTTACAAATACTAGTGAACTTGAACTTGTGGTCTATCGAGATCTGAACTAATTGTGTTACAAGCACTAACACAAAATCTAATGAAACTGGTATAAGTACATGTTAGAAAGATAATCAAGTTCAGGTATATTAATTGGGAGAGGTTCAAAAAGAAACTTCTAAAACATTTGTATTAAAAAGATGTGTACTACATAACATCTGGTGAGGAGGACCAGACTATTGAGAAATTAAGTACTTTTAACTTGTTCTAATCTAGAGTAGCCTGGAAAGAAACAACATATGTGTTGCATCAGTTTATGCACTAATACATCATTAGTTCATAACCAAAAGTATGGATGTCACATCCTAGAAACCTTTGCAATTGACATGGGGATGCTTCCATATGCACCTTCGATCATGCACCAAGACATTTCATTTTATGTTTTTTATAGTAGAACAAATACTAATTTTTATGCCAAGTAAGTTCAAGCAGAACAGAAGTGGAGGTTCATTTGTAAGAATAGAAAAGAACATGTGCTTCTTTTGATCAATATAGGCATAACACCTATCGTGCTACAGGAAGAACATGGGAACAATGAGGAAATTGGACTTGCAGTTGTTAAGTAGGTGAACTGAAAAGCATACAAAACATACACTTAAGAGCGGGATCCGGCCGATGACGTTGCGGCGGGCCGTCACCAGACACACGGCCACACCCCACCTCGCCAAACTGAATGAAATTTATAAATTGAACTGAACTGAAAGAAGAATTTGGACATCATGTGTACATCAAGAAATAAACTTGAGCAGTGCCAACTACTAAAGAAAAAGTTTGGTATATTGAGCTTAGAGATTGTATATCGGTGAACTTTTTCTCCCTACAGAATTGTTAATCAAATAGATGTACTGTTCGCAAGGTTTTATCAACATGATAAGTAGTAGCAGTACTACTCTAGGTGGCAAAGTAGTAGCGGAACAAAAGAAGACCACCATCAACAGTGAGTACTACCGTGACACCTAAACTATGTGTTGGCCACACTTGCTTTACATAGTACTACAAGATTTTTTTGAAAAAAGTACTAAAAGATTTGTGAACACGAGAGCATATAGAAGTTGTACCGAGGGTGTGAATTAGAGAGGCCGGAAGAGGATGCAGCAGCACGCACACACCACCAGACAAGTTCTCCTATCTCCAGAACACATGTATACATACACACATCTCCATCTACAACAAACAAAAGAAATTCATGTGTGCTCATATATGTTGTTTCTTTTGAATTCCCTATCAAATGATCAGTTTCAGTAGCCGAGAAAATTGGCTGAACCTCATAGCTACGAAGATGAATTTGATTTAACCTTCACACATAGAAAGTTTGAACTTCGCTCAAAAGCTAAATAGTTCAACCACAAACATACAAGCAGAAAACATGCAAATTTTGGTCCTGTTTAGACATATATCAGGAGAATATCTAGAGACCAGGGGCGGATCCACCATTGGTCATGGGTGTACAGATGTACACCCAAAATTTTCTGAAAAAAATCGTATATATGTATCACAGAGACAATAATCTACAATGTATAGGCCCATTAGTAGCCATTTCGGAAGCAACAGTGAGCTGTCTTCACGCATGCAGCCAGCCATCGATTTCATCTGCCCAGGGACTAGGCGGCGACACGTTGCTGACTTGCTGTGTGCCCATGGCGAGTATGGCGAGGGAGAGCTTGACCAAGCCACCGACGCCGAACGGGATGGAGCCTCCCATGGTTTTCACCACTACGGAGGACAAAGGCAAGCTGCGCGGTGCCGCGCCCACTGCCACCAACAGGGATTGCGATGCACCGAAGGTGGGGACAACCGGACGAACGGCGCGGCTGCAGTCGTCCATGCCATACCAGTGTAGCCAACAACCTCAATCTCTAAGCCCAAGGCAAATCCTTTTCCAATTCTGAAATTGCAATGTTCACAGAATGTGTTGTGAATTCCGCAACTAAGTGTGTTGCTTATTTTCGGATAGAGAGATATAGATCTATAGATGTCACATGAGTGAGGATCTGGTTGATTTAATTAGCATAAAAATAACAAATAAATTGTCTTTGAATTGTAGGCAGTATAACATTCAAAACTTAGGAGGAAGGACATTGATTTGAAAACTTTATGGAGTAGAGTGAACAATTTCGTTAATCTTCTAGTAAGATATTATTGCTATTGTGAACAATTTGTATTGCGTGAACTGCAACTCTGTTAGGGTGAGAAAAAAATTTGAATGCCCAAAGTTGAATTTCTGGATCCGCAACTGCTAGAGACCACCGCTCAAATTCTTGTCTATGAACTGTCAAGCAAGCATCAATTATACGAAGATGTGGGGATGAGATGCCGAAACACAGACCTTCAGGTGTAGGTGAAAAAGAACTGCCGACGAGCCAGTAGTGGACAGAGGAAGAAGGCCACATGGGAGGAAGCAGTGGGCAGTGGGTGGATGAGTCGACGGCATGCAGGGGCAGCTTCGAGCGGCGGTCAGCCATGGATGGAGTGGCACACAGGTGCATCACCACCCATGACCACCATCTTGCATCGCGCGTCATGCGTGTCCTCTGCATCCCTAGCGTGGGCGTCACCGCTGGATCCTCCGCCTTCTACCCGCAGAAGAAGCAAACGCCGGATCTCATCGCCGGAAATCTTCACGCGGAGGTCATCGGTGGTTGAGGCGCGGTTCGCCATGGGGCGGGGATTACCGGCGTGCGGCGACGGGGCGAGGGATGGTGGCTCTCGGCGGTGGGGCGAGGGGTGGTGGCGCGCAGCCGCGACGCAAGGGGTGGTGGCGCGCGGCGGTGGGGCGAAGGTTGGTGGCGCACGGAGGCGGGGCATGGGGCGGCGACGAGATGGGATCGGGAAAGTAGGTGGTTTGGGGGGAGGGGGGTTAGTGGGTTGTGCGGGATGGATTTTTCTTTTCCTTTTCTATCGGGCTGGTTCGAGCTGGTGGGTTGGATTCGAGAAGCTGTAGTTGTGTCACGCGCGTGTCTATATAGGGTCGAGGGTAACAGAATAATATTCTGTTACCCCTCGACCTATAAAGGGCGTGAAGGAAAAAAAGGAAAATCTAGCCCACCCACTCCTGCATCCCCGTCTCCGGCTGGATTCCAGTGATGGCCAGCCCCACCTTCTCTCTTGTCTGGACCCCGGTGATGCCCCGCTCCCACCTTCTCCCCGGCTGGATCCCGGCGCCGCCCCGCCCCCACCTTCTTCCTGGCGCCGCCCCGCACCCCACCTTCTTCCCAGTGTCGCCCCGCCCCCACCTTCTTCACGGCGCCGCCCTGGCCCCCACCTTCTTCCAGGCACCGCCCCCACCTTCTTCCCAGCGTCGCTCCCACCTTCTTCCCGGCGCCGCCCCGCCTCCCACCTTCTTCTCGGTGCCGCCCCGCCCCCCCCTTCTTCCCGGAGCCGGCCCCACCTTCCGGCAATGCGCCTCCCCATCTTCCGGCGCCGCACCGCCCCCACCTCCCGGCCACGCACCGCCCACGCCTCCTAACCGACGCCCGCCCCATACTACGCCTGGCCAAGCGCCACCGTGCCACCGGCCTGCTCACCGGCGAGGCCCTCCTCCCCCACTGCCACCATGGCCGTTCCACGCCATCACTGCAGGCCGTTCTACGCCACCACCGCATGTCGTTCATCGCAACAACACCCTGGATCCGCACCGACTCCCTTTCCCAGCGCGCCGCCGCCGACCGGCTCCCTCCCCTAGAGCGTCGTAGCGGCCCCAACCCCATTTCCTTGCTGTGGCACAACGCCATCGACTGCGCCCTTCCCCATCTTCCCCTGGTGCCTTGTGGTGGAATCCAAGGGAGGTACAGGCCGTTCACAGCCGCCACCCCCTTAGTCCGTTCAGCACCGCCAACCAAGGCCGTTCAACGAGGGGCCGTTCGAAAGCAGCGGTCAGAAGCTTTCCTCTCGTTTTCTTCCGCCTCTTTAACATTTTTTCAATTTTGGGGACTAGTTGAGTGCATTTCAATGAGGCCTTCCATGTGCTGATCGTGTGTGCTTGTCCAAGTCGAGCGCGGACATCAGTCCAAATAGAATCAGGGCCACCATCTTCACCAAGGGCTGCACAACCGTCCAAGCCGATCACATACAACAGTCCAAGGTGACGCATGATCACTAATGGATTCTACATCTTTTTATTAGTTTGAATTCTGCAAGTCTCAATTCTATGGAAGCTTGCCGGCGATGCGTCCAGCATGCTTTCGGCAATAGTGGCACCACAAACAGCATTGGCAGCCAGCACACACACTGTATGCTCGACTCTGCACACCGCCGCCATGGACGTAAACTACACAGATTTTTTTTAGCAGTTTGGCAAAATAGAAGTTTGATATCAGTTCACCCTTGAGAGGTAGTAAGTGCGGAGCAGAAACATTGTAGTAGTTTAGCAAATAAGTTTACATGTACAATCGCTTCAGTAATCAGTAGAAGGCCACTTGATTTACTGTCTAATCTTGGAGATAAGTCCAATATCCTAAGTTTGTGATGGCAGGTCACTCGTCTGAAGGGTCCACGACACATGTGCCTCCTCGCTGCTCGTGATCTCCGCCTTCATCGGCTCCACTTCGCCGGAGCAATCAGTCCAGAGGAGGAGATGTAGCCGGTCCACCCGATCTCCGATGTCTTATTCCACCTCCAAATTTTTTGAGTTCTATTCTTCGTCATAGGTTCACTGCTATTACCTCAGTAGAAAAAGTGCCAAAAAGTTCAGTTCATACTATACTAAATGTCCATATTGTAGATAAATTTGCATTGTCTTAAATTTCTGGAAGCAAGCTTCAGTACAAGAAAAATGGATCAGTCAGTTCATCCATATGCAAACCCCCGTGACAAAACGTATCTCTATTGTAATTAGGTAAGGATGTGCAACATATGTTTAAGCAAAGCATGTATACCGTGTTACAAAAAAAACTTCGCTCGGTTCCATAGAAGATTGTGTGATTTTTTAAAATATATTTTAGAAAAGAAGTGTACACACAGTAGCTTGGCATTTGATAATTGCTTGCAACTCATACATTAATTTGATGATTATGTAATTACATCAGGGCATTACCGCAGGTCTAATAGTCCAGTGTGTATTTGATAATCAGTTCAAAGACTGTCGCATAGCAATTGTAGTTGCTTGGTATCTCACTGGATATCCCCTCTCATTATTAGCTGATGATGTGGATGATTCTGTTTGTTTACTTAATAGGACAGGGACATTTTCCTCTCTGATTCTTGATGTGCCGCTGCCGCGGTTTGTCTACCATGCCACAAGAAACTAAAATGCTTTTATGTTCATCTACTCCGCGATTGTTTTTCTGCTGCTACAAATGTGTGTGTACTGCTACAAATGTGTGTGTGCTGCTACAAATGTGTGTGCCATGGATCAAACCCATTTTGATCATGACATGGTCAAAAATTGATGATGGGCATTAGCAGGTTCTTCAATGCAGTGTCTGCGGTTCGATTTGATTTGGTTGGGCAGGAAGGGAGAAGCAACGCGGATGGTATGATGTGTTCCATTTCATCCATTTTATTGTTCTATGTGCACGCCTGATCAAAACAGCAGCACAATGGTCCTCCCTTCCACTAGTTTTTATTCCCTCTTTTTTTGGTTCTAGGCAGGATGCCATGGATGGAGAAATGTGAAGAAGATTTTCGTCAGGGTCGTCTGCACTGACTAGCTTCAGCCAGGAGGACAAAAAAGAACAGTAGAATGAATACTAGGTCACACTTCAATACATCAAAAGCCTCGTGCCATGCTTGATGGCCAATTCATCATTATAATCATAAATTTCTTTCAGTTCTGAAACATGTACAGTTCTAGGAACATTGTTGTGCAGACCAAAAGTGTGCGATGGATATTCTCTTCACAATTTTTGTGTTTTGGAGTAAATCAACATAGATTGTTGACACAGTAGCTTCTAATTTTTACACTGGATTTGGAGATATGAACAATGATTGATTTTGATCAGTACTTGGTTGTGTGATATTTTCTGAAACTAGGACGACCTTGACCTTCGTCTGCTTCTCGTTTCCACCAACATCCAGGACGACCTCGACCTACTGCCACTAGCTTTTGGTGCACCTCCTGTTAGCTGCTAGCTGTTACCCAGTGTTCTTGATGCCACCGCTACAAAGAAGGTAATAAAAAATATTCACTGCCGCTATTGTCTTGCAAGTTCAGAAATTGGGTTCGACATTGTGTGGGCATGCAGCATAATTCTAAGAAATTAAATATAGAAGTTCATATATAAAGCATAACTATGTTGCATACTCTGTTATAAGTTCTAAGGAAATAAATATAGAAGTTCATATTTCAAAACAAATGAAGTATTTTTGAAGTAAAACAAACTATTTCAAAGTACATAAATTATATTTAGGTATCTTTGTGTACTTCAGTATTAATGTACATGAACTTGTTCTTTTTATGTGAACTTATACATTTGCCCATCCGACAAACAGTTTGATTTGCACTTTTTTTGCCATATTTGACCTGTCTCTAGTTCCATCTCGTTTTCGAGTTCTTATGACCAAGAGCTAGTAAGATCAAACATGAATTTACACCAGTTCAAAAAACAGATTGTTGGGAAATAAGATTAAGACCAGAAACTAGAAAAGATGTACAAAAAAAGTTAAAAAGCATTTCATCGAGACCTATATAAAGAAAACAATTTGTTGATCTATGAATTTAAATAAAAACTTGGAAAAGTTCTAAAAAAATCACATAGAAAGTTCGAACTCCAAAACCTGGCAAGTTCATGGTAAAAAACAAAAATAGGCAGAAAAGGTACACCCCCATTGATTCATTCAAAAATAGAAAAGTTGGGAAGCTCACGTGCATACCTCTAAAAAGAGTTCAATATAGCAGTTCAAAAAAATTAAAAAATGAGTAGTTCTAAGTTAAAAATACAATATGTGAGTTCAATATAGCAGTCCAACACTGTTCCCATATATATGTGAGGTGCTTGCATGTTGGGGTGTTGCATCTCCGGCGAGGTCGCTGTAATGCACCAGCTCCACCACACTAACCTCATCTTTGGTTTATCTTCTGTATGACCTATAGGAGTTCTCCGGTGGTTGTTCAACAAAATTTGCTGTAAGTTTCTTTCTCATAGATTTTTATTCAATATATTTCTTGCTGATCCTCACACATTTGGTTAACAGAAAAATGAAGTTCAAAAACATCATCGGGGCAGGTTCATGGATCCTCACACTCTTGCTCACAGTTCGGTTTGTGTGTGTTACTCCACAATATATAATTTTCCGTTTAATTCTTATTTTCGTTCAGTTCAATATATAATTCTAGTTAAGTTCAATATATAATTTTAGTTTAGTTCAATATCTTGAGTATCACCTTTTTCTGCCATGAACTCATGCTATAATATGGGCAGCTAAGTTCACTCTGAATATGTTGATATTAAACCAGTAGTTGGCTCTAAACTCTCATATTCGTCTTAACAATTGACAGGTCTGAATATGTTGCCGCTGCCATGTTGATTTCCTGTTGCGACCTTGTTGATTCCCCGCCTTCGAACTGCTCCCTCAATCCCCTGCGTGGACCACCGTCGATTGTGGGATGCACCTTCCGTGCGCAACCATGTGACCATGTAGATGCACGTCTTCATTGAGTTGCTCACAACGCATATGTGTGTGTTGTGTTCGTGCGTGTGTGATCACGGCCATGCTTAGCGTTTTGGCGTTGTCTATGTGTGGTCTTGCGGGCGTCTCACCTCAAACGCATCCCAGGACGGTGCACGAGTTGCTGAGGAAACGCCCAAGCCTGTGGCCTCTCGACCACAACTTCGTCTCATGGAAGCTGTTGGATGTGGACATCTAGTACGAATTCAAGTCTAAGTGGCTCATCAAGGAGAAAAAGAAGAGGAACTCGAGTGGTTTCTCTGTGGAGAAGGGCAGAAGACATTTTGCTCTGAACATACTTGTTGATATGCCCATGAGAACGGGTACATTTTTCTACAGATTTTTGTGTTGCTGACGAGGGCTACACAACTTGTATTTACAAGTTGAACTTAAGCGTATCCTCTATCAAGTTCGTGGATGTGTGGATGTTATTTTGACATTGAACTGTTATGTGCTTGCAAAATCTGAAGTGTTGATCCATCAGCATTCGCAGCTTCACACCTCATTCTTGTATGTTATGTGTTTCAAGTGCTCAATGAAGTTTATGTTCTGAGGTCATGTATAACTACCTAGGCGTTCATGTATTACTAACCAGTAAGTACACCTGTTGCTTCTCTTGCTCGTCTGTGCTGCTGGTGAATAGTTCAAATTCTAGGCAAATTTTGAAACGTTCAAATTGATAAACGTGGTAAGTTCGAACGAAAAACAAACCCTTTGCCAATTTCACTGAGAAAAAAAGGAGTTCATGTATTACTAGTGCTCTCTCTGCTATCCTTACTATTTGTCCCTTTCTATTTTGGTGATGTCCACAGATTGACAAAAAAATTGTAGTGGAGAGTTCATGTATTACTAGCACATGAGTTCAAATTATAAATGTTCAAGCAAAAGGAAACCCCATGCAATTCAAATGGTAAAAGTACAAGTCCTAAAAGAAGAGAAGTCTAGAACATCGTTGTAAAAAATGTTTAGTTTAAAAAAATAATAAAAAAACATTTTCTTTTTGAAAAAAATATCATTCAGTTTGATGATACAAACCATGCAAGTACACGGGCGACGATACAGTAAACCGTTGAAAACTTACGAGCAAAAAACATTACCCAAAAACAGAGCAAAGTCTAGTTAGTGAAAACGTGCTTAGTACAAACCCATGCAAACATCAGTACAAGTACTCTTTTTTCAGAACAATTCAAAATTACTGTACAAAAAATAGCTCAGTACAAACAGACACATATATCAGTACGAGTACTCTATTTTTTAGACGGGAAAACAACAGGATCCATCTTGCCGTATTGAAAATTACTCTTAATCGGTTGCGAATTTGAGAAAATCTTCAACATGACTAAGTTTCGCATTTTCGGTAGCTTTCCAATGGTATATTATTTGCCCCATTTCAATAAACTTTTTAACAAAATCGTGTTCAAAACCAACTTTAACCGTATTTGAATTCATGTTTAAACCGTAAGGAATTAGAAAAAACTTTCTATACACAAAAGCTGCGCATTTTCCATAGCATTCCAAGGCCGTATCATTTGCGTCAATCCGACAAACCATTTGTAAAAAACAGCGAAAATACGTTTCGTGCAGAATTTCACCATTTTTCAAATTACTTTTAAATCACATAGAATTTAAAAAAATAGTAGATATATGGAAGATGCGGATTTTCACAAGATTTCCAAAGCCATCTCATTTGCTCAATTCCGATAAACCATTTGAAAATTAAGTGCAAAATACGATTCGTGTTTTCGGTTTTGAAAAAAAAGGTTTTTTCAAAACTGCTCTTAAACCATAATTTTTTTGCGAAAACAAATTATGAGATTGTAATGTAGATGTGAAGAGGTTTTCAACGATATATTTCACGCCCCGTTTTGACAAAAAAATTGCAAAAAAAATTTGAACTAAAGAAGACGATTTTTAACAGAAACAGAAAGCATCAGTTCAACCGCTCGAATTTCATCAGTTCAACCGGTTGAATTTGTCGGTTCAAGTAGGGTATATTCTGTTACGCGTAACAGAATAGCCTAGATGTATATATATATACTCCAGCAATTTTTGGCCTTTTCTAGTCGATCCCCTAAATTTAACGTTGTAAGCTTCAATTTCATCAAGTTCAAAGCAGGTTCAACCGATAGTAGCATGCATTCAAACATAAACATAGATAGTTTTGCATAACTGAACATAAAACATAAATTTAAACTAAACTAAACTACTTTCGGTCGAAGTAGAGGTCGAGCCAATCTTCCTCGTCATGTACGGTGTGCCGCACGCCGGGTCCGGGTCGGTGCCGTCGTCGGGGTCGTTGGGGAAGGCACTCCTCCACTCGTCGACGTCGATCTCCTCGTCCTCGTGGCCCACCTCGACGCCCTCCGCGCTGCCGTCGCCGCCGCCTTCGACCTCGTCATCGGAGGAGAGCGCGATAACCTCGCCGCCCTCTGCGCTGTCGTCCTCGCCGCCTTCGACCTCGTCATCAGAGGAGAGCACGATAACCTCGACGCCTTCCAAGCCGGCAAAGATCGCCCGCTCCACCTCCATGAGCTCCGGGTGCTGCCGGTGGAGCTCTTGCATGTAGGCCTCGTCGGCGGCCTCGGCCTCGAGGCGCTCCCATGCCTCGCGGTCCTCCTGTGTGATGAGGACATGACTACCTTGAATACGACCAAAAATATTGCATACATGTATATTTGTGAGGTTATTTCTAATGCAAAGTATGCAATAATTTATTTATGTCATCCAGGACAAAAATACTTCACAGACTTTTATGCCAAGTCTAATTGCAGGTGTATGGGACATTTGTGCAATCCACATATGAAGATATGGGAAAAAGAGAAGTTTATGTGCTGTTCAAAAAGTCCTCTCACGTCACTTTTGGGCCAAGAGAAGATAGAGTCCAAGTCTCTCACATTCTGGATTCAGATTCGGACTGCACAGACATACCTGACTCAAAACACCAATAACTCTTTCATACGAACTCTGAATTGGGTGACTCTTTTTTTGTTGGAAAGTAGATTTTGTGCACATGCTGACACAATTGGATTCACCTTCATATTCGTCTAGAGCGTTGAGTTATGGATGAAACAATCTGACGTTGCAGTAGAATTCGAGTCAAACTACAAGTCCAAAGGTGTTGCATCACCTCCACTTGGACCCATGAGCCTTGTACGACCTAGGGTTGGTTTTCGGATGCCTTGGGACGTCCTCCCACCTCCTTGGCCGCCACCACTTGCTCCTATATAAGTAGATCCATCTAGTAGCTTTTTGCTTGGAATTTGTTTAGTTAAAAGTTAGCCATTGCAACTTCGTGTACTTCGTTTGTGTCCAACGCCCAGACCAAGACCGTTTTCGGATCCCCACCTTTATCAATACTTCATCTATATTCGCAATATTCAGATTGCATTATCATATTCTTGCTTTTTCTTCGATTGCATGCATGAATAGACCTTCATGGTCAGGCTGATCGTGCTTCCAGCATCGTCAGTAACCTCGGGAGATTGGTTTAGCGATTGCTAAGGTGCAATGTCGTGCACATTTGTAGTCAGATCGTCAAAGTCGACTCCACCAAATCGATAGCTATCATCTCATCGAAAGATCGGGACACCCTCACCTCTATCACCGCGCCATAGCCGAGCTCACCACCCCTGGTTCCGGTGGAATGAGGTCGACCGGACGTGTGCCGAAGGGGAAATTGAGCCTAGCCACGGTGCCGTGGTAGCGGACCTGCCAGCGGTTGTACTCCATGGCTGCGAGCTCAGCCGTGTGGAAGCTACCGAGGCACCGGCGAGTGTGGGTCTCTCGATCTGTAATCTCGGCGGCCCAAGTTCCCCACCGCCGCTGTCGGACCCCGTGGTAGGACCTCGTCGGCTGCCGGGACTGAGGGAGGACGGGGAAGTCCTCAAACCGGCGTAGGGCGCGGCGGCGGGCGGATCGGGGGACCAGCGACGGCGGATCGAGCCCGCGGAGGACGACGGGGACACATCGCCGGCGTTGGGCGAAAAGGCCGCGATAAACCTCTTTTTAGCCATTGGCTCCTCAAGCTCCCTGGCACACAGGCAGAAGTTGAGGATGGAGGCGCCGGCGATGGAGGCGCCGACGATGGCGGCAACCTACCAATGGTTTAGAGGGTTGTGTGTGTCTTTGTGAGCGGAGGTTTGGGGAGTGTGTGGTGTGTGTGGAGGGGGGGGCAAGGTGGTGTTTGAGGAAATACCACGACAACTAAAAATTTTACTAGGAGGGAGTAATAGGGCGGGGCTACTAAAAATTTGAATCAAGGGTGAGCAGATATTTTTGAGATTGCGAGGGATGCAGAGGCGGGAGTAAAATGCCGGGACTACTGAAATTTTGAATCAAGGGACTGAAGCAAAGCGGGAGTAATAGACATCGCACACGGTCCACACATACTAATCTTGTGCTATCAAACATTAAAACCTTCTAGGCAGTAGATATTTTTGAGATTACGAGGCAGTAATATTTTCGAGATTGCGAGGGATGCAGAGGCGGGAGTATTTGGGGAGCGAGCTAGTGTGCTTGACACACCTGCTATGGATTGTAGCCGACGCACCTTCTTGCATAAGCCATAGGCGTACTATACATCAACGGTGCTCCAGGATACTTTATACTACATCTCACATGGTTGGTGATAATAAACTGTGTGGGATCTACTTGATTTTTCATCTTGATTTGAATTACATAATGGGGTCACAACGAAAATGGACGGTGTTTGAATTGCTAGACCTTTTATCTGCAGTGAACATGCAACTATATGTGTGTCATAAAAGAATTAGAATTACTCAGGGTTCGTTTGGACATTTTATACATTAAACTGGTTTTCTAGCAATTTCAGGTGCACAATTCAAAACTAAACTACATGCACATGCTTTGGTGCATATAAATTGGTTGAAAAGTCAAATCTGTGTCCTTGCAAGAAATGGGAATGAATTTCAAACACCAGGGCTCTGTTGATTGCTGGCAAAACATTGAGATACCTTGTTTTTAAATTCTAGTAAATCCAGAACACGTCTGAAATTCATGAAACTTGGCATGGTATCATGGAGCGACATCAACATGCCTTGGTAAAAAAATTGTCCCATTTGGGGCAGGTTTGGGTATAAGCTTCTCACAAACCAGAGCTTCTCACAACAAGCCTGATGGTTTCGGCATGGAACGTGCCACCTTTGGGGACGAAATGATATCCTTTGCCTCTTATTGCTTTCAAAAAATTTCTAGTGTCAACATCGAACAACATGAGTGTTGTGTTAAGTTTTGGAATTTATCGTGGTTCGTTTGGACATTTTTATACATTAATTGGGTTTTCTAGGCATTTTATGTGCATAATTCAAATTTTAAATACATGCTCATGCTCCAGTGCATATAAATTGGTTGAAAAACCAAATCTGTGTCCTTGGGTGCATGCTTAGGTCCCATGCAAGAAATGAGAATGGATTTCAAACACCAGAGTACTGTTGATTGTCGGCAAAACGTTGAGATACCTAGTTTTTAAATTCTATTAGATCCAAAACTCGTCTGAAATTCATGAAACTTGGCATGGTATCATGGAGCGGCATCAACATGCTGTGGTAAAAAAATTGTCCCATTTGGGGCAGGTTTGGGTATAAGCTTCTCACAAACCAGAGCTTCCCACAACAAACCTGATGGTTTCGATACGGAAAGTTCCATCTTTGGGGACGAAACGATATCCGTTGCCTTTTATTGCTTTCAAAAATTTTCTAGTGCCAACATAGAACAATAGGAGTTTTGGAATTTTCCGGGGTTCGTTTGGACATTTTAATACATTAACTGGGTTTTCTAGGCATTTTATGTGCATAATTCAAATTTGAAATACATGCACATGCTCCAGTGCATATATATTGGTTGAAAAATCAAATCTGTGTCCTTGGGTGCATGCTTAGGTCCCACACAAGAAATGAGAATGAATTTCACACACCAGGGAACTTTTGATTGCCAACAAAATGTTGAGATACCTGGTTTTTAATTTTTCATAAATCCAAAACTCGTCTAAAATTCATGAAACTTGGCATGGTATCATGGAGCGGCATCAACATGATGTGGTAAAAAATTGTCCCATTTGGGGCAGGTTTGGGTATAAGCTTATCACAAACCAGATCTTCTCACAACAAGCCAGATGGTTTCGGTACGGAACGTGCCAACTTTGGGGATGAAACGATATCTGTTGCCTCTTATTGCTTTCAAAAATTTTCTAGTGCCAACATAGAACATGAGTGTTGTGTTAAGTTTTGGAATTTTCCGGGGTTTGTTTGGACATTTTTATACATTAACTGGTTTTTCTAGGCATTTTATGTGCATAATTCAAATTTGAAATACATGCACATGCTCCAGTGCATATAAATTGGTTGAAAAATCAAATCTGTGTCCTTGGGTACATGCTTAGGTCCCATGCAAGAAATGGGAATGAATTTCAAACACCAGGGGACTGTTGATTGCCGACAAAATGTTGAGATACTTGGCTTTTAAATTCTAGTAAATTCTAAACTTGTCTGAAATTCATGAATCTTGGCATGCTATCATGGAATGGCACCCGACATGTTGTGGTATTTTTCGTGGCCATTTTGAGAGAAGGCGCACTCGAATAACAGCCAACAAAGGCTTTTTGAAAAAATAGCTGCCACTTTAATATCTCAAATGTTTTTATAATTCAAACCGTGTGCGTTCTGTTAACCATTCACGTGACCCCACATGTCTTGGTTTTAATGGCTATAGGAGGTGCCGTGCGGACAGTTGCTTGACTGAACGGGAGGCGTGCGAGCGCAGTCCGGTGCGCAGGCTCATCGGGAAGCGTGCAAGCTGTTCAACGCAGGATCTGTGTATCTCTTCAACCCAAATGGTTCAGATTACGGTATGCAAATTAGAGCCAGACTTTGGCGCTAAGCCAAGAGACACTGCGATTTGTCAAAATATGCAGCTAAAAATCAATAGCACTATCTATTTTTTTGCAACTAAAATTCAGTAATTAAGCATAGATTCCATTCATAGTGATTAAGCAGTCATTCTCACAAGAAGCGAGACATCCTTGGACCGCCCCCGGCCTCGCTCTCACTAGTCTGTATTAATGGCGCGGCCAAGTGGCCGCACCCCCATCCTCGCCACACACACAATCCTCTTTCTCCGCCCGCATCCTCGACGTCGCTCTGAGTCCTCAAAGCCGTCAGTGTAGGAGGATGCTGATACGTCGATTTTGCATCATGATTTTATATCGATATTTATTGCATTATGGGCTGTTATTACACATTATGTCACAATACTTATGCCTATTCTCTCTTATTTTACAAGGTTTACCTAAAGAGGAAGAATGCCGGCAGCTGGGATTCTGGGCTGGAAAAGGAGCAAATATTAGAGACCTATTCTGCACAGCTCCAAAAGTCCTGAAACTTCACGGAAGACGTTTTCAGAATATATAAAAAATACTCAGTGGAAGAGATTCACCAGGGGGGCCACACCCTGCCCACGAGGGTGGGGGGCGCGCCCTACCCCCTTGGGCGCGCCCCCTACCTCGTGGGCCCCTGGTGGCCCTCCGGTGGCCATCTTCTGCTATATGAAGTCTTTCGATGGAAAAAAATAAGAAGCCATCTTCTCGAACGAAACTCCGCCGCCACAAGGCGGAACCTTGGCGGAACCAATCTAGGGCTCTGGCGGAGCTGTTCTGCCGGGGAAACTTCCCTCCCTTAGGGGGAAATCATCGCCATCGTCATCACCAACGCTCCTCTCATCGGGAGAGGGCAATCTCCATCAACATCTTCATCAGCACCATCTCCTCTCAAAACCCTAGTTCATCTCTTGTATCCAATTCTTGTCTCCAAGTCCGGGATTGGTACTAGTAGGTTGCTAGTAGTGTTAATTACTCCTTGTAGTTGATGCTAGTTGGTTTATTTGGTGGAAGATCATATGTTCAGATCCTATATGCATATTAATACCCCTCTGATTATGAACATGTTTATGCTTTGTGAGTAGTTACGTTTGTTCCTGAGGACATGGGAGAAGTCTTGCTATTAGTAGTCATGTGAATTTGGTATTCGTTCGATATTTTGATGAGATGTATGTTGTCTCTCCTCTAGTGGTGTTATGTGAATGTCGACTACATGACACTTCACCATTATTTGGGCCTAGAGGAAGGCATTGGGAAGTAATAAGTAGATGATGGGTTGCTAGAGTGATAGAAGCTTAAACCCTAGTTTATGCGTTGCTTCGTAAGGGGCTAATTTGGACCCATATGTTTCATGCTATGGTTAGGTTTACCTTAATACTTTTGTTGTAGTTGCGTATGCTTGCAATAGAGCTTAATCATAAGTGGGATGCTTGTCCAAGTAAGGGCAGTACCCAAGCACCGGTCCACTCACATACCAAATTATCAACCGAACGTGAATCATATGAGCGTGATGAAAACTAGCTTGACGATATTCCCATGTGTCCTCGGGAGCGCTTTTCTCTATATAAGAGTTTGTCCAGGCTTGTCCTTTGCTACAAAAAGGATTGGGCCACCTTGCTGCACCTTATTTACTTTTGTTACTTGTTGCTCGTTCCAAATTATCCTATCACAAAACTATCTGTTACCACTTGTTTCAGTACTTGTAGAGAATACCTTGCTGGAAACCGCTTATCATTTCCTTCTGCTCCTCGTTGGGTTCGACACTCTTACTTATGGAAAGGACTACGATAGATCCCCTATACTTGTGGGTCATCAGATGCCACCGAAGCGCCCCATCGGAGGGAGTGGCGATGCCGGGGCTGCTGAAGCACCGGAGCACGGCATGAATATGGAGACAGAGGTTTCCGTCACTACCGACGAGGTGTAGAACAAGACTGCCAACAAGTGGAGGTGGGTCAAGAAAGAACCTCAAGCGACTCTAGCAGGGCTAGACTTCATCAACAACCTCTCCGATGATATGTTGATAGTCATCATATCCCTCCTCCCAATCAAATATCTGGCAAGGACAGCCGCCCTTTCCCGGCGGTGGTGCCCCCTATGGCTCCTCACCCCTGTGGACCTCCTCGATGCCCACGAGCTCTGCCATGGCTATCACCAAAGCTTGGATGCGTTCTCCCAGATATTCGGCAGTCACCATGGCCCAATCAAAGGCCTTATCATGGGCAAGTTCCGTTCCAATGGCAAGGACCGAGCCAAGCTTGATGAGTGATACTGATCCCCCGCCATAGATCAGCTCGAGAAGCTCATTTTTAATGATGGGCATATGCGCTTGATGCCAACGTCCGTGCTCCGCTTCGCGCCCACGCTGCGCCTCGCCAAGTTCATGAACTGCCACCCCCATTAATGACGCGCCAGCTCTTTTTCTACCACGACTGAAGCACCTCGAGCTCGTCGCTGTCTGCATCCCAAAGGATGACATGGAGCGCCTGCTCCGCGTCTGTACTGCACTCGAGCTCCTTCATCTTCAGGCGATGAATTGGTTGAGTACCTTGCACATCCCCTCCAGGACTCTCCAGACTATTTATGTGTGTTGCTGGTGCTGCAACGAGAGATCACAAAAGGTAGACCACAATATGGTCATTGAGGACACACCTTCACTTGAGAGATTACTTGTAGTTGATCAACAAGGTCCAACAAGAATCAATGTCATTTCTGCACCAAAATTGACAGTGGTGGGCTACTCGTCTGTAAAATACTACTACTTCCAGGTACAACAGTCGCCTTATACGTCTCCTTCTTGATATCAACATTATTTCTAGTTTTGAAGATGTATGTTCATCTGTCATCCAGCAAAGCTTCACCCAGATTCTGGGCACAGTGAAGGTCTTGGCACTAGAATCTGTCGGCCCCAACCTGGACCAAGATGTCAGTTGCCTGAGATGCTTTCCGTGCCTGAAGAAGCTGTATATCGAGGTGATGTTCCTTTGCTGTTAAATGTTAACCATAAGGGAGTTCAATTTTTTGCACCTTTTCCCAAGTTTACAATGACAATGTACTACGATTTCTGAAGGAATTTTGGAGGATTTCAGGACATACACCCCCACCCCATATTGGTTGCTTGATTCATATGGTTACAATCCATAAGCATTTCTCCTTTGGATTCATCTATACTAGTTTTCTTAGGGAATTTTTCATCCAATCCAACCTCTTGTGAAGAAGGCTACATGTTTCTAGATTGTAATCAAATGTCCATGTTAATCATGTCAGATCGAAGATGGCATGTTGATGCATTTTACAAATCCCGCAAACCAAATAGGATTGTAGTAGTGTTCAAAACTGCATGTAGGCACTAACACATTCTCTTCTTTTGTAGATAATAATAGGTCCAGAGTTGGATAATGTTTATAATGACAATCAATCGAATGCCTGGATCTGCATCTCTCAAATATTACTTTGAACTCCTACCGAGGGACCTTACCGGAGATTACACTCGCCAGGTTCTTTCTTGCCAAAGCAAGGGTGTTGAGGGTACTGAGGTTGAACATGCATTTAATTAGGAAAGATGAATGGTATGTTGATCAGAGCCAGCATGTACTGCAGAATGGAAGAGGCTCCAAAAAAGCTAAACTTCGTATTGGAAGAGCATATGACAGAGTAATTGGAAGTCATTTTGTCAAACCCATACATGACTTGTCAGTGGCTGATCCCTTTGCAGAAATGCGAAGTATCCAATGTGTGAATTTGGGCATTGTAATCTTTGAATTTGAACCTTGCAATATTTATGGCTTTTGCTATATTGAACTGTTTCTGTTCTCTTGTCTCAACGCAAACAGTCCATCCGAGTGAACTGCATGTCGTATATCGCACACATCTTGATCTGGCTGACCGTTTCTTTTGGGGACAATTGCATTTTTGCCCCTAGTTGGTTCCTACCCACGGGCTTTGCCCTTAATTTTCAAGCTTGCTCAATTTTGCCCTTACTTTTTTCGCCGAGGTCCCTCGAATGCCCTTTGACCGTTTGACAAAAACTTTGAAAATTCATAACTAATTCATATGAACTCAGAAAAATGCAAATAAGATATCAAAATGTTCAGATAAACATTACCTTTATGTGCACATGATTTGCATTCAGGACAAAAGCACCCTTTAAACTACCTGAGGTAATTAATGTTATTAACATTATTAAAAATAAAAAGGTAAAAACAATATTTTTCATGAATAAAAATTACATGCAAATGTAGGTGATGTTTTCTGAACATCCTGATATCTTTTTTGTATTTTTCAAGGTTCGTATCAATTTTCTGTAAAGTTTCCAAATAATGGTCAAAGTCATTAGAACATTCATAACAAGATGATATGAACTCGGAAAAATGCAAATAAGATATCTGGATGTTCAGAAAACATCACCTACATTTGCATGTAATTTTTATTCATGAAAAATATGGTTTATACCTTTTTATTTTTAATAATGTTAATAACATGAATTACCTCAGGTACTTTAAAGGGTGCTTTTGTCCTAAATGCAAATGATATGCACATAAAGGTAATGTTTATCTGAACATTTTGATATCTTATTTGCATTTTTTTGAGTTCATATGAATTAGTTATGAATTTTCAAAGTTTTGGTCAAACGGTCAAAGGGCATTCTCGGGACCATGACGGAAAAAGTAAGGGCAAAACTGAGCAAGCTCGAAAAGTAAGGGCAAAACCCGTGGGTAGGAAGCAACTAGGGGTAAAAATGCAATTGTCCCTTTCTTTTGTGTTGCCTAATCAGTAATAGTTCATCCAAGTGAACCGGATGTTGTACATCACACACACCTTGATCTGACTGACCGTTTCTTTTGTGTTGCCTAATCACAAACAGTTCATCCAAGTGAACCGTATGCTATACATCGCACACACCTTCATCTGGCTGCCCGTTTATTTTGTTCCTCCTCATCGCAAATGGTTAATTGCACTGAACCGTATGCCCTGCATCGCACACACAACTGAAATCTGAACCATGTTTGATGCATCCTCCATCGCAAACATTTTGCACCTTTTTTGACGGTTTTTTACACCACCGTTTGCGATTATTGCATCGCACATAGTTTCATCGAAGGATCTCAGATCGTAGTGTCGCGTTAGCAGCATCCTGCAATAGTGGTAGTAACTTAGCAAGAACAATATAAGATAAAATCGTAGGCATTGGACCGGTGACTTGTTGGACGATATTGATCATGATATAGTTATAACCTAGGGCGATATGGCACTAGCTCCAGTTCATCGATATAATGTAGGCATGTATTCCATAAATAGTCATACCTGCTTATGGAAAGAACTTGCATGACATCTTTTGTCCTACTCTCCCGTGGCAGCGGGGTCCTATTGGAAACTAAGGGATATTAAGGCCTCCTTTTAATAGAGAACCGGAACAACGCATTAACACATGATGAATACATGAACTCCTCAAACTACGGTCATCACCGGGAGTGGTCCCGACTATTGTCACTCTGGGGTTGTCGGATCATCACACGTAGTAGGTGACTATAACTTGCAAGATCGGATCTAGAACATGGATATAATGGTGATAACATAAACGGTTCAAATCTAAAATCATGGCACCCGGGCCCAAAGTGACAAGCATTAAGCATGGCAAAGTCATAGCAACATCAATCTTAGAACATAGTGGATACTAGGGATCAAGCCCTAACAAAACTAACTCAATTACATGATGAATCTCATCCAACTCTTCACCGACCAGCGAGCCTACGAAGGAATTACTCACTCCTGGTGGGGAGCATCATGGAATTAGCGATGGAGAAGGGTTGGTGATGACGAAGAACGAAAATCCCCCTCTCCGGAGCCCCAAACGGACTCCAGATCTGGCCTCCCGATGAAGAACAGGAGGTGACAGTGGCTCCGTCTTGTGGATCATGATAATTCTTTCTCCCTGATTTTTTCTAGAAAATAGGATTTTATAGCGTTGGTTTCAAGGTATGCGGGGCCACCAAGTGGGGACAACCCACCTGGTCGCGCCAGGAGGGGGGCGCCCTGGTGGGTTGTGCCCACCCAGATGCACCCCTCGGTGGATCTTGGCTCCAGAAATTCTTGTTTATTGTATAAAAAATCCTCACAAAGTTTTGTTCCATTCCGAGAACTTTTATTTCTGCACAAAAACAACACCATGGTAGTTCTGCTGAAATAGCGTTAGTCCAGGGTTAGTTTCATTCAAGTCATGCAAATTAGAGTCCAAAACAAGAGGAAAAGCATTAGGAAAAGTAGATACATTGGAGACGTATCAACTCCCCCAAGCCTAAACCTTTGCTTGTCCTCAAGCAATTCAGTTGATAAACTGAAAGTGAAAAAGAAAAACTTTTACGAACTCTTTTGCTCTTGTTTACATAACTAAGCTTAAACAACACCCAAGTTTTCAGCCAACATTATAACTAGGCATGCCGACAATAACTCTTAAAAATTATATTAACTCATATCAATAACATAATCAGCTAGCGAGCAATAATAATATATCTTAAACGGCAACACGTTGTCAAAACAACCATGATATAATATGACAATAGTGGTATCATGCTAGCCCTTTCTGAGACCGCAAAACATAAATGCAGAGCACCTCCAAAGTCCAAGCAGCGACTAAACATTGTAATTCATGGTAGAAAAGATCCAGTCATGATGCACCCAACATTAGCTACACACAATGCATAAGTCATGATAGCAGTGCTCTCAGGTTCTGGTGCTTGTTTTAGAAGTTGATGACACAACATAAAAGTAAATAGAAAGTCCCTTCGCAGAGGGAAGCAGTGATTTGCAGAGGTGCCAGAGCTCAAGTTTTTAAATAGAGGTAAATGATATTTTGAGACATGCACCCTTCTCATTTACTTCACGACTATCAATTATCAATATCTTCCATGCTAAGCACGCTAGTGGCGGTTCCGAAGCGATAAAAGTAAAGATTTTGACTCCATTGGGAGTTTTTCTTTCATTATTTTCTGTTTGCAGTTTGGGACTGGGCATCCCTATTACTGCCCTTTTCTCATGCGATGGCGAGTGAATAAACACTCGACATGAGAATAACCCGCTTAACATGGAAGATACCAACCACCTCCTGTCATTCCATGAATGATTCAAGAACACAAAAAGGATATTTATTAGATGTGTTTTAGAGGTGGCACATGCAAATTTACTTAGGCGGCAGGGTAATACGACATATAGGTAGGTATGGTGGACTCATCTGGAATAACTTTGGGTTCAAGGTTTTTGATGTACAAGCAGAATTCCCACTTAGTACAGGCGAAGGCTAGCAATTAGATTGAGAAGCGGCCAACTAGAGAGCTACAACGGTCATGAGCATGCATTACGCATAAGTAACATTGGACACTAGCACGAGTAGGATATGAACACCATGAATATAAATATCATAGAGGCTATGTTGGTTTTGATTCAACTACATGCATGAACATGTGCCAAGTCAAGCCACTCAAACATTCGGAGGAGGATACCATATCATCATACTACATCACAATCATTTTAACGCAATGTTGATATCCAAGATAAATCATTATTCACTCCTAGCTACTTATGCATGGCATGAGAAACTATAATCTCTAATTGTCATTGCAAACATGTTTAATCATAATGTGCTGAATCATGGATACTAAGTTAAACATATTTACACAAACAGAACAAGTCGAGTTCATACCTGTTTCTCTCTACCACGGCCAGTTCATCGAATATCGTCATTATTGCATTTCGTGGACTAAGCTGGAATCTGCAAACATTTTATTCAACAGGAGAAGACAAGGTAAAGTGGGCTCTTTATTAGATGAGTAATTATTCATATGAGAGCCAATCAACATTTTCATCATGGTCTTCTCCTTGGTACAACTCGAATAAATAGAAAGGAAATTCAGAGAAACACACTGAAATATTTTTGGAGTTTTTGGTTTTCTTGAACAAGCAAATAAAAGGGAACAAAAATGAGAAAAACTATTACACGAAAAAGCTTCCAACAAGCAAAAGAAGAACAAGGAAATCTTTTTGTGTTTTCTTTTTAATATTACAAGTAAGAATGCATTGAAAGTAAACTAACTACAACTATTTTTTTTGTTTTTCTAAAGTTTTTAAACACACAAGAAGAAAGCGAGAAAATAAAATTAAGCATGGATGATATAATGAAAAAGTGTGAACACCGACAGATGAAATAAGTGAACATGAATGTAATGTCGGTGAGAAACACGTACCCCCCCAAGCTAGGCTTTTGGCCTAACTTGGTAATCAATCAGAAGCCTGGATAGTAGTTGGTGTACTGAGGAGCGGGCATCCACTGATCCCACTACTGAGGCTCTTCCTCCTCCTGTGCAGCTGTAACACCCACGATGCGGCTATATCTCCCACGTGTCGGAGCACGACTTAGAGGCATAACCACATTGTAGGCATGTAGCAAGAGTGGTAATCTTTACACATCCCATGTACTGAATAAGAAAGGGATAAAGAGTTGGCTTACAATAGCCACTTCACACAATACATAAATATAGCATTACACCCCTAATGCTTAGATCCCCGATCGCCCAACTGGGCTCCACTACTGATCAACTGGAAACGAAAACAACACAACGAACACGATCTTCATCGAGCTCCCATCTGAGCTGGGTTGCGTCACCTTCACTGGTTTCATTGGCACCTACAACTGGTTTTGGAAGTAATCTATGAGTCACGGGGACTCAGCAATCTCACACCCTCGTGATCAAGACTATGTAAGCTTATAGGCAGGAAAAGGTAGTGAGGTGGAGCTGCAGCAAGCACTAGCATATATGGTGGCTAACATACGCAAATAAGAGCAAGAAGAGAAGTAAAGCACGGTCGTGAACTAGAAGTGATCAAGAAGTGATCCTGAAACTACTTACGTTCAACCATAACTCCAAAACCGTGTTCACTTCCCGGACTCCGCCAGAAAGAGACCATCACGGCTACACACACGGTTGATGCTTTTTAATTAAGTTAAGTTTCAAGTTCTCTACAACCGGACATTAACAAATTCCCACCTGCCCATAATCGCGGGCACGACTTTCGAAAGTTCAAAACCCTGCAGGGGTGTCCCAACTTAGCCCATCACAAGCTCTCACGGTCAACGAAGGATATTCCTTCTCCCAGGAAGACCCGATCAGACTCAGAATCCCGGTTACAAGACATTTCAACAATGGTAAAACAAGACCAGCAAGATCACCCGCTGTGCCGACAAATCCCGATAGGAGCTGCACATATCTCGTTCTCAGGGCACACCGGATAAGCTAAGCGTACAGGAGCCGACGTAACCCAAGTTGCCAAGGGATGGCCCTGCACGGTGCTCTAGTTTGGACCAACACTTAGAGGAGCACTGGCCCGGGGGTTTAAATAAAGATGACCCTTGAGTCTGCAGAACCCAAGGGAAAAAGGCTTAGGTGGCAAATGGCAAAACTAAGGTTGGGCCTTGCTGGAGGAGTTTTATTCAAGGTGAACTGTCAAGGGGTTCCCATTATAACCCAACCGCGTAAGGAACACAAAATCAAGGAACATAACACCGGTATGACGGAAACTAGGGCGGCAAGAGTGGAACAAAACACCAGGCATAAGGCCGAACCTTCCACCCTTTACCGAGTGTATAGATGCGTTAATTAAAATAAGAGATATTGTGATATCCCAACAATATCCATGTTTCAACATGGAACAAACTCCATCTTCACCTGCAACTAGCAACGCTATAAGAGGGGCTGAGCAAAGCGGTAACATAGCCAAACAATGGTTTGCTAGGAAAGGTGGGTTAGAGGCTTGACATGGCAATATGGGAGGCATGATATAGCAAGTGGTAGGTATCGCGGCATAGCAAAAGAGCGAGCAACTAGCAAGCAAAGATAGAAGTGATTTCGATGGTATGGTCATCTTGCCTGCAAAGTTCTCCGAGTTGACGATAGCTTGATCCTCGTAAGAGTACTCAACGGGTTTTCGATCACGTACTCGTCTCCTGTCTCTATCCAAAGCAACAACACGAGCAAAGGAAACGACAATCAACCACGTGCAATGCGCAAGCAACATGATGCAAAACATGACATGATATACGGGATGTGATATGCAATGCATATGCAAGCTCCAAAAGGAAAAGATTGAACCAAGCCTCAACTTGGAAAACCAAGTGTGCCGCTGGAAAGATGAGTTGATTTCGGTCGAAATCAATATAAAGATCACCGGAAACGGATTCATGGTTTGCAAATGGCAAGCAAAACAATAATGACACAAATCTGCGATTAACAGCACGATGACATCTAGAATGCAACAAGAAACTAAGCTACTGCACTCCAACATAACAACAAAACACATGGAAGTGGTCTACTCAAGATGCTTGACAAAAGATGAACACTGAGCTACGGCTAAATCACACAATAGCAGGTTCAAACAAGCATGGCAAAAGTGCAAAAGATAACAGCATCACAAACTTTGTGAATATAACAACATGCCAGGAATTAACATCAGGAAGCAAAGTTTAGAGCAAGATAACAACAAGCTACAGGAACATATCATAGCAAACAAAGGCATGTCATGAATATACTCAAAGCATATAACAAAAGTCCCTTACTGACCATAAGTCAAAAAGGATCAGAAGATAAGATGGCACCCATGTAAACATAGCATGTTTCGTTAACAGATTCAGACTTGGCAGAAAACTGGACATGGCATCAACAGAATTATGAAGGCATGTTTGCGAGCTCGATGCAATCAACACAAGGCATTGCATGACAAGCTAAGCATACTACCAGCAAGAATACATGATCAAGAAACTAAACATGGCAAGAACAATCTCATAGCATGCATGGATCAACTACAACAACCTTGGCAAAATTGAATAACATGTAAACAATCTGCCAGGAATATTTTATAGCAAAAGTAGAGCAAGATTGAGTCATGCTAGGGTACTCCATAATTGCAAAAAAAGATATGGATGGATAGAGCATAAAAATATCTAAAAATCATCCTTACTGAACAAGCACAAAAGAGGCATGGATCACTCTGTAGCAACATGAATACATGGCATAAAAATAACATCAGGGAAATGACTTAGAAGAATTCTAAGTCCCTGAAATCAGCAACATCACGAGAGCTACTTTGCATGCTTGTGCTAGTCACCACATTGATCACAAAAATACATGGCATACACCCCTGTAAATATGGCATGGCATATAACAAAACACATGTAGAGCTCATGCTCATATGCAGCACACAATAATCATGGAAAAAATGACAAATACTCATAAACTGATAAGAAACAGCACCTAACATTTTATAGCACTCTTGCAACAACAATTAGGGCATCAAGATAGACTCAAATGAGCATGGCACAATGGAACAAAATGAAGAACACCTCCAGATGAACATTTTGATATACCATACACCACCATAGGATGAACATGCGCAAAGATACACCACTCACAAGATGCATGCATGATATGACAATCTCAGGACTTAGCAGTTTTTCCAGAAAAAACAGATGAGCGCTAAATAGTTAAAACACGCGCAGGGCAAGGGATTTGAGGGACTCGCTCACCATGGGCTCGGCCCAGTCGGGGAAGAGGCTAGGAAGAGGCGGGCCGGCCGGTGCTGGGCCTGGGAGGCCGAGGCCCACGTGGCAGCGCCGGTCAACAGGGCGGTGGCTGTGCGTGTGCTCGCACGCACGCACGGACGACGAAGGGCGCGCCGGCGGCGGTTGGCGGCGGCTCGATGGGAGGACGACGACGAGGGGCGGCGCCGGAGGGTCAATGAGGCTGGGAACGGACGGATCCGAGGGAAGGGGTCCCAGATCCGGCGACGAACGGCGGCGGTGACGAGCTTCCAGGGCGGAGGCGGCTCCCGAGCTCGGGCAGTGGCGCCATGGCCGAGCTCCTGGTGAAGGTCGCCGACGGCGGATCCGGCGAGCCGGACGAGGTGGCGATGGCGCTCGGGAGGAGCAGGGCGATCGCGACGGATGGCGGAGGGACTCGGGCGGCGGCGCGGGGCGCGGCCCAGATCTGGCCCAAGGCGGGCCGTCCTCGGGCCCCGGCGGGCGCGGAGGAGAGAGAAGGCGGCGGGGCAACGTGGTAACACGCGATTGGCTCGGGCGCGGAGGCGGACATGTCCGGCGGTGGTGGAATTTGTCCGGCGACGCGATGGAAGGAGGCTAGGGTTCATCCGCGAAATTTCGGGGGAAGGCACATATATATAGGTAGAGGGAGCTAGGAGAGTCCAAATGAGGTACGGTTTTCGGCCACGCGATCGTGATCAAACGCCCGAGAGGATGGAGGGGTTTTGGATGGGTTTTGGGCCACTTTGGAGGGGTGTTGGGCTGCAACACACACCAGGGCTTTATAGTTCCCTGGTTAACCGTTGGAGTATCAAACGAACTCCAAATGGCATGAAACTTGACAGGCGGTCTACCGGTAGTGTACCAAGGCCGCTTGGAAAATCTCGGTCCAATCCGAGAATGTTTAACACCCACACACGAAAAGAGACAAAAGGAGGCGCTGGAGGACGTAGGAGCGCCGGATTGCAAAACGGACAACGGGGAAATGCTCGGATGCATGAGACGAACACGTATGCAAATGCGATGCACATGATGACATGATATGAAATGCATGACACGCAAACCAATGACAAGGCAACAACAGCGAATAACTGGAAGACACCTGGCGCAACGGTCTCGGGGCGTCACAGCAGCCTGATCGTTCCGGTAGGCGGTGATGTCCGCAGGCATAATCCTATATCTGCCCCTAGCAATAGGATCAAAAAAGCAGGAGTAGGCAATGGAATAATATCACGAGTGTTAACACTGAAAACCAGGTTATATGGAATAGGGATGTTAGGAGATTCGTTGTCAGTAAAATGGTGGTGATCCATGGCTGCGCGGTCTAGGTAAACCTTGGTCAAAGGATAATCATGAAGGCGTATCTCAACCTCGAAGTGAGTCGCCAAACGAGTAGCGAAAATCCCACCATGTATTTTACCCTTGGACCTATTAATGTGGAGGCGACGTGCCACAGTAGCTCCCAAGCTATAAGTGTTGTCGCCCTCTAATGCACAACACAAAACAACAAGGTCTGGTGAGCTAAGTGCACCCACCTTCTCTCTAGCAAGCAAGCATTTTGCAATGAAAAGAGCAAAGTAATGAAGAGCAGCAAAATGCAAGCCAATGGCAATGATAGCTGACACCCCTCTCTCATCTCCCACCGTCAAGGTACGATAAAAGGCCTCAAACTCTACCGGCCTAGGCTCAACTAAGCTCCCATCAGAAGGGATCATGCATATGTTACAAAATTCAGTAAGTGGTATCTTATGGGTTTCAACATATAAATCAAACCGCACCTCAGGAGGATTATTCCTAGGAAGGAAAGTAAAACTTTGGACAAAGATGTTTGTGAGGAGATGATACTGTTCGCATTCAGCTGCGATGAAGTCGGTGAGGCCGGCATTAGTAGCATATTGTGTGAAACTCCTGAAGGATTCCGGCCTCTTCCATGAACGGGGTGTGTGGCCATTCGCATGACCATACTTCCGCCAACCTCTGAGGATGGAGATCACTGTCAGATGACTCCCCAATAACACCCTTGGAGTTCTTCTTGGAACCAAACTTCCTAAAGATATTCATGGTTTTCCTATGAACAAAAATTCTGAAATTTATTAGCCCACAAAATTTTCTCAACAAAACTTCACAAGAATGATACTAACTACTCATAGGGATACATAGAGGACATAGAAAGCATTCAAACTACTTAGAACTCTTAAGAATTCAACATGCAAGCTCATCTACAGCAGCACCAAGAGTAGCTAATTATTCAAAATATAAACCACTAAAAAACTAATTGGACAAACGGTGGAGTCACATACCAAGCAACAATCCCCCGAAACAGTTTCAGAAATGGAGCTTCGAGCAAAGAGATCGGAATTCACGATTTTGAGAGCAAGAACACTGGAGAGAGAGCCATGGAGAATTTTTTTCTAGAGGTAGGTGATGATGTGGTGTAAAGAGATAAGTGAGGGGGCCCGCGTGGGGACCACAACCCACCAGGACACGCCTGGGGGTCCTGGCGCGCCCAGGTGGGTTGTGCCCACTAGTGCACCTCCCTCTGATATTATTTGCACCAGAAATTCTTAAATATTCAGAAAAAATCATATTAAATTTTCAGAGCATTCTGAGAGAACTTTTATTTTTGGGTTATTTTTTATTACACGGGAAATTCAGAAAATAGACAAAACATGGCATTAATAAAAACAGAAAACAAAGAGTAGGGACAGAAGGTAGTGCTTACTAAATTCATCGACTTCACACCTCTGAAAATGATCCATTAATAAGGTTGATCAAGTCTTATTAACAACCACTTTCAATTAGCATGAAATCGAAGAACTATCGTAAATCACTAAGTTGCCTCAACGGGGATATGAATGTCCCCAACAATAAGCATTTAATATTTCTTTTTGACAGTAGGTAGCGGTATTTGAAAACTTCCAATAGTGATTGTCGGAGATTTTTCAATAACATTAATACCATTCACTAGGAATTGTTTCTTCGGAAAGTGCATCGTATGCTCATTACCATTGATGTGAAAAGTGACCTTGCTTTTATTGCAATCAATAATAGCCCGTGCAGTATTCAAGAAGGGTCTACCAAGGATAATCGACATGTTGTCGTCCTCTGGCATCTCAAGTATAACAAAGTTAGTCAAAATAGTAACATTAGCAACAACAACGGGCACATCCTCACAGATACCGATAGGTATGACAGTTGATTTGTCAGCCATTTGCAAAGATATTTCAGTAGGTGTGAGTTTATTCAAATCAAGTCTTTTATATAAAGAGAAAGGCATAACACTAACACCAGCTCCTAAATCAGACAAAGCAGTTTTCACGTAATTCTTTTTGATGGAGCAAGGTATAGTTGGTATTCCCGGATCTCCAAGTTTTTTAGGTACTCCATATTTAAAAGTATAATTAGCAAGCATGGCGGAGATTTCAGCTTCCGGTATTTTTCTCTTATTGGTGATGATGTCTTTCATATACTTTGCATAAGGAGGCATTTTCAAGATATCAGTCAAGCGAGTACGCAAAAAGACTGGCCTCAGCATTTCAGCAAAGCATTCAAATTATTCTTCATCATCTTTCTTTTTAGTTGACTTAGGTGGAAAGGGCATATGTTTTTGAACCCATGACTCTCTTTCTTTACCATGTTGTCTAGCCACAAAGTCTTTTTATCATACCTTTTATTCTTAGGTTGTGGGTTATCAAGATCAATAGGTGGTTCTATCTCAACATCATTGTCTTGTTCTTTTTCATTATTAGGTTGAGAGTCTTTATGAACATCAGCGTTATCTTTTTCATTATCACTAGGTGAATGTTCATTACCAGATTGAGTTTCAGCATCAGAGATAGAAGCTTCATTATCATTATCAGGAGGTTTCTCTATTTTAGGTTCACTAGGAGTATGCAGAGTCCTATCAATTTCCTTTTTCTTTTTATTAGAACTAGGTGCAGTGGTGTTGTTCCTCTATGAATCATGTTCAATTCTTTTTGGGTGACCCTCGGGATAAAGTGGTTCCTGAGTCATTTTACCTCCTCTAGTTGCAACTCTAACAGCAAAGTCATGTATATTATTATTCATTTCATCAAGCAATTCTCTTTGTGATTTAGCAACTTGTTCTAACTGAGTTTGAACCATAGAAGCATGATTTCCAACACCTCTAACATCATTTGAGATTCTAAATAACAAGTCACTCAAGCGAGCAATCATATGAGAATTGTATTTCAATTGTTTCATAACATTTGCATTGAAGTGATCTTGCTTTCTAATATAGTTTTCAAACTCATAAAGACATTGGATAGGATGCATGTCTTTATCATTGAACTTCATTAAATAATTTTCCTCTACCACCTTAGGCAGTGGTAGTGAATTAACCCCATGTATTTCTTCAATAGAAGGTAAATTTTTGACATCCTCAGCTTTAATAACCTTTTCCTTCATAGATTTCTTTGCCTCTTGCATATCTTCAGGACTGAGATATAATATACCCCTCTTCTTCGGAGTGGGTTTAACCGGTTGTTCAGGAAGAGTCCAATCATCATAATTTTTCAATATGTTATTTAATAATTCTTCAGCTTGCCCAACAGTTCGTTCCCTGAAAACACAGCCAACACAACTATCTACGAAATCCCTAGAAGCATCGGTTAGTCCAATATAGAAGATATCAAATATTTCATTTTTCTTAAGAGGATGACCAGGCAAAGCATTAAGTAACTGGCAAAGCCTCCCCCAAGCTTGTGGGAGACTCTCTTCTTTAATTTGCACAAAGTTAAATATTTCCTGCAAGGCAGCTTGTTTCTTATGAGGAGGGAAATATTTTTCAGAGAAGTAACAAATCATATCCTGGGGACTACGCACACAACCAGGAGCAAGAGTATTGTACCAAGCTTTAGCATCACCCTTTACTGAGAACGGAAATAATTTGAGAATAAAGTAATAGCGAGTTTTCTCATCATGAGTAAAAAGGGTGGCTATGTCATTCAACTTAGTAAGATGTGCCACAACAGTTTCAGTTTCATAACCATGGAAAGGATCAGATTCAACCAAATTAATTAACTCTGGTTTGACAGAGAATTCATAATCCTTATCATCAATAAAGATTGGCGAAGTAGCAAACTTAGGATCATATTACATTCTAGCATTCAGAGATTTTTCTTTATACTTGCATAATAATTTCTCTAGATCACCTCTATCCCTACAAGCAAGAATATCTCTAGTTGTCTCCTCATTCATAACATAACCTTCTAGTACCTTAGGCAACTCATATCTAGGAAGGCCAGTTCTAGCAGGTGTTTCAGTAGTTTCAGTTTCAAGCTCATCATCAGATTCAAC